>NW_018164739.1:3886156-3944153 GCF_001263595.1 Phalaenopsis equestris | reverse complement strand
GGGGGGGGGCCCGACCCAGCCGCAGGCCAGATGAATCCTGGCCATCGAACACCTGCTCCTCTCCGGGCACGTGCTCAGTACGTTCACCGTGTACGTCGGAATGCCGTCCGGCATCGGCTCCGTCGGCTGCTGGTGGAGCAGTATGTCGTCCTTTGTACAGTCCAGCTCCCCCACTCGCTCTGGCTCTGCCGTTACTGCTCCACTCCGACCTGCTTCCATCACCCCTCGTCAGGAACGCTAAACCAATCAATACCTTCCTTTTCTTCTACCCTTTTTTTTTTTTTTTAAATATTTTATCATAAAAAAAATGTAATAAAAAATAATAATAAAATTAAAAAAATCAATTATTGAATTGATGGCATTGCTATGAATCGAGCAATAATAAGACTGGGAGTTATTAAATACGGTACATTTTAATGGGTTTCGCATGAGAACTGAAGCAACAGTGAGCTAAACGCAGCAATGGCAAGGAGACATTCGGCGCATTTATTATGTATTTATATGAGCGCGTGGGGGGAATCTTTCTCCGCTTAGGAAATTTTCATAATCAATTATGATTAAAATAGGTCTATTATATAAATATCTAATTTCATTTATATTGGAATATAGATTAGAAATAAATTTATGGGAATTTTTATACATACCACACTTTTTTTATGTATTTGTTTAATGCAAGTAGGCTGTAAACCAGCGAGTTCAGGCTTGGCTCGTGTTCAGTGTGTTCGTGTTCGGCTTGATTTAAATATTTGTGTTCGTGTTCGGCTTGAAATTCACTCGAAAAAATTAAATTGAAAAAAATAGAGATAAAGTATGAGATACGAACCTGAAACAAGTGTATACAAAAGAAGTCACTAACCATATTATCACACGAGATATTATAATGTAAACTTAGATATAAATATATATAATATATTATTATATAAATAATATATGTAATATATTATTATATAAATAATTATATAATTTTTTTTTATTTCGAGCTAAAACGAGCTGAACAGGAGCGAATAAAGAGTTGTTCTTGTTCGGCTCGTTTATAACTCGTTCGATATTTAACGAGCCAAACACGAGCTGTTCGCGAACAACGACCTTTTTTGACGGTCCTAAATGCAAATTATATTTTTTATGTAAGAATTGTGTAAATCCTCATAGATTTACTTAAAGAATGCAGGTTTTATTATATCCATTATAATCGTAATTAAAATTTTAAGAAAATATTTAGATTAAAGAGTTAATTACATAAAGGCCACCTGAAAGATGCTATTTACAAATCAAACACCCTCCTTCATCTATTTTTCAAATTCTCACTTAAATATCAAAATTCATGGTAAAATCTCAACATGTATTTTTCATTTTCATCCAATTGTGAATAGTTTGGAGGTTGAAAAAAAAGGTCATGGGTGTTTAGTTTGTAAATATCAAATTTTCAGGTGGTCTGTATGTAATTATCCTTTATTAAAATGAATAGTTTTTGCTGCCGTTAGCATAGGAGCCTGCGGTGCGAGGAAAAAGCAGAGAAAAAACAGTATGGAGAACTATGGAAGAGAGAGAAACAGTGAGGAGATTCAAAATAAAAGGGAGAGGGAGGAAGCGAGAGAGAGAGAGAGAAGATCTGCCGGCTTTCGGTCATTATTGCCTCCAGCAGCTCTGGCTGCTCGGCCGACACATTAGGGGCGGATTGGACATGCGATCTGCCGACGGCGATAGAGATCCGCCCACCTTCCTATGCTGAATTTTCTAAATACCCTAGGTGAAACCCTAGCCGTTGGATTGGATAAATGGATGAAATGATGGGGAGGTGGTTACCAGGTAGCTCATGGAGAAGCTTGCGGTTGAAGACGAAGCGAAGTTCGTTGAAAGACGCCATTGATGCTCCTTTGGAACTCGGAGAAATTTCGACGCTTCCAGTTAAAACGATGCCTGATGTAGATTGAGATATATGCAATGTAAATTGATGAATGATAATTGAAATCGCTTCTTAATGTTGTCTGTAATTGAAAAAACAAACCGGCAATTTAATGGTGTATTAATCATTGTCATCATTTTAACTTTCGAAGAAGAAAATAGATATGGAATTAAAATCTCAGCATCGTAGTTGACAGAATGGTGTAACAATACAAACCGTAGTTGAGAACAAGCAGGATAAGAGAGATTGATGAAAACTCCGCTGGCTGAGTAAATAATCGCTTTCTTCCTCCAGACAAAATCAAAACCATCTGATCCTTCACCATGATCGCCGATTGATAAGACGGTTCTGGACAACAATGACACGCCGGAACGATCCTCAGAAGTCCCCAAATGCTATCCAACCTCAACTGAGAGCTGCAGAGAGAAAGATGTAGCCAAGCTTTATCAGAAGAGAAAGGAAATCAAAGAGAGAGAGAGAGATTGACTTGGATCCTCGGGTATCGAGCAAGATAAAGGACATAGACAGCGAAATGGACCGGATACAGGCCGCTCGGCCGGAATGAATCGCGGAAATGGAAAGAGGAGTGGAGATAGGTGAAGAAGCGTTGCCGAAAATGGCAAGCGGCCTGCTGCCTCGGGGAAAGCAAACCCTAACTAGCGCAGTCCCCCAGAGAGCCCGGACATCCGCTCGTGTAGAGCGGAGTTTCAATAGCCCAAAAGATAAAATCCAGAAAGAGAAGAAGGGAAGAAAAAACCACACTGGAAAGCTTGTCCTCGAATGAGAAGATCGTGCGGGAAAGCTCGGTTTTGCAGGCGATCGTGATGGAAGGCATTGTTGCAGGAGACTATTCTCTGTGCCTTTCCGCCTCAATCCGTTGCTTCTGATCTCCAATGGCGGTGGTTGCAGGTTATGCAGAATTTCGCGGACATTTATAGAGGTTATATATCATCATTTCTGAATGGAGGAGTGCAATCTGCAATAGAGTTATTACATTTTATAATTATCACATTACAATAATATAATATTATTGATTTTTTTTCGGAATTTTAAAAAATTATTTAATGTGAAGAATTACGAATAAAAAATAAAGTACGAATGAATTTGAAGTTCACGACTTAATTTATTTTGATTGAATTTAAAATTCAACCTATTTAATCGAATTTAAATTACATCGTAAATTGCTATCGGTAAGTCATCCCCCCTCACCAGTGTCGCCACTACCGCCCGTTGTCCCCCATTTGTCGTCTGTCATCGCCGTCATCGTCATTGCTAGTTGCCGCCGCGCCGCTGTTGTAGTCCGTATCTTTTGTTCGCCACCATTGGCCACCTGTTGTCTCTGTACGCCAACTCCAAATAAAAAATATATTTTTTTAAATATATATGTTTCAATCTACTTCAAACCAAATAAAAAAAATATGAAATAATACGTTTATCTTATAATAAACTAAACAACTCCAAAATATTTTAAATGCATTATAATCAAGGTGTTCTGCTAGAACATTGCATTAGAAAAAACTTATTTATAATGCATCATGATAAATCATGTAAATACATAATTTATTTAAATTTTCTTATGTTATATTCACAAATGATACAGTTTTTAAATAGGTATTTATTTTGTCTATTTTTTGGGGCAACTTATTTGGTGCGGTGGCGTTTTGAAAACACATTTGGGCAGTTTGAGTAAACTAGTTTTTGGCAGTTTATGCGTGTTCAAAACATTGAAAACAATATTTTCACATCGCACCTACTGGTTGCGGTTTGTCTTTTCCAAAAAAATAAAAATTTGTAATAACCACCACACCTAGCTTATCGGCAGATTATTTTTAATCAGTTTATCAGCAGATTATTCAACAAGCTGCAGCTGCCCCCAAAAAGACATTTAAATTATTTTTAAAATACATAAATTTAAAATAATAATTTCAGTACAATTAAATAAATAGTGAAATTAGTCTAAATTTAACTTTGAACAAATGATAATTTTAGTTAAACAACTTTTTTTAAAAATCTGTAATATTCTTTCTTATAATATATATTGTTATGAAGATATATAAATTTTTAATTAAGATTTTTTATTGAATTCTTTTTTTTTGTTTTGTTTTAATATAGAGATAGTTTTAGAAGTAATTAACTAAAATTTTTGCTGTTTATAATTTCTAACAATTAAATTCAAATTTTTTTTTATTTTTTATTAAATAAAGAGATTTCACTACTGATGTCATTTTCAAAAATTTGGCCGTTGAAATCACTATTTTAAATTTGATTTCTCTCGCTGCTATGAAAGGCACTGCATTGCTTAACTGATGGCCTAAAGAAATTTTTTTATGTGTGCAATTTATAAACTTTATAGTATTAACTCAATTTTGCCAAATATTCTCACCCATTTCGTTCCTGAAAAACTAACGAACTTCAGCTCAGAAAGCGATTCAGGGTATGTTTGGGGCAGCTGCAGCTTATTAAAATGTTCGTGCGCAGCAGCTATGCCAGGAAGCCGCCTCGCAAAATCTGACTGTCATTTTGTTTTTTACAGTTTTGGAGCAGTTATTCTGCAGCTATTTCTGAAAAAATGACATTTTTGTCCTTCTAGTATAGTGTTGTTTATTGCATAATCATTCACGATAGCATATTTAATACTTGAAAAGAAAAATCAGGTTTGAATATTACAAAATAAAGATAGACACCTCACTAAACAACGAATAACACAACAATCAAATTAAAAAAAAATTATTATAATAACAATTAATAATATGATAATGTTGTTTTAAAAGTGCACTTGATCATGTCGCAAAATAGTACGTGCTCCAAGGAAACTCTCCACGTCTGATCACAACGGCGGTTGAATCTTCCAACCCATCCACTCACTTGAAGAAGTCAGTTTTCAACTATTCTCATCGGACACCTGTAAAATTGTTTCTCATAGCTATCCAACTATCGTGAAAAAGCAGAGAAGATTGTAAGTTACATTAGCAGAACAATGCTCTGGAGATGCCGAAAATCCTCAAGCTTATCTTTTTTGAAGGTTTAAAACAATAAATCAAAAATACTTAGACGCAACATTAGCGAAAAAAAAACAATAGTAATCAATGCAATTTTTATTAATTTGTTAAGTATCAGAGAACATAGTATAAACCAACAAATCTGTCATTATAAGAGGACAACATACCTTATTAAAAAAATAGCTATTGGTCACCTTTATACCACGCAATACCGAGCTCGTAAGTCTCATACACGCACATCACCAAAAAAAGTAATCCAGAATAACCTCAAAAGTCATTGCACCAAAAAAGAAGAGAAACTTGGTTGATTTCATTAGTATTTCACATGTGATAAGAATCAATACAATATATAGGTCATCCAGAAGAACTCTTAAGGTTGAATGTCTCATCATAGGCCTCCAAATCTAAAGATAAAACATGCAATAAAATTTATATTAAATGTTATATCCACAGTTGTCTCATCGACCATCTAAGTTGGGAAGAATACATGCAAAAGAGAGAGAAGTAAATTTGAGATTCAAAAGATAAATCACTGGATAAAACATCAATACAATAAATAATAAAAGTTTTTACAACACATTGCAAATATATTAGTAACAAAAAAAATACAATTAGTCAATTCAACCGCTAACGATAACATCTATAATTCGCTCTCTCAACTCTATCATCTCCCTCGCACTTCCCCATCCTGAGTGCAAGTCTCAACTAATTCACCTTTTGCCTGTGATAAAGATTATCCTAGGCGACATTCATATGCTTCAATAGTGACATCTGAATGATCTTCATCAATTTTGTTGAATTCAATGTCACTGTGCGAAGGATGTCACCGAATATAGTTGTGGTGAGTTTTTGTGGCCACCATAATATGCACTTGTTTAGGAAACATATATGTCGAAATATTCTGTAGTATAAATTATTTTTCTTCCACACTTCAAACGTTCTTTCAATGACACTTCATAAAGAAAAGTGTCTCTTGCTAAACATTTATTTCATAGCCTTAGCAATATTGCTGACTCTTTTAAAATTAGGAATGTGGTATTTAATATTCGGAAATGGCTTTAGAAATCCTCTTTGTAAGGGGTATCCAACATCGACCAAATAATATTTATTTCCCAGAAAAATAATAATTAGTATTGCACTAAAAAATATCATTTCATTAGTTGAGACTCAAACAAACCTGACAGTAGGTGAGGAAAATTGTATTTTGAGTTATTGTGGCAATTTTGAATATACGACTGTCGTGTGCACTAGCTTGCCAACCAGTCATCACAAAAGCGAAGCTCAAATTAACGTTACATACAACCATAAGGTTTTGTGTTGGTGATTTGCATTGCCCGATGAATAAGATCTTTTTATTATTCGAAACACATGTTTCCACGTCTGCACCATTGATCCCTCAAATACAATCCTAAAGACTTTAACAAGTAAACAAAATTGTTGTGTTCATTTGAATCTGGAAGAAATAATAAATATAAATATCTTAAATTATGACATATACCGCAGGTTCTGTGAAAGCTCTAAGGGGGTCATTTCAAATGTTGGGTTATTGGGTTTAATGAGAAACTAACTAGAACAGTCAGCCCAATTTAGAAAATTATATACATTGTTTATAAGGAGTGCTGAAATATATTCACGACTTCTCGCATTGATTCATTCCGGATAAAATGTAGAGGGTTACTGTTAACACCTCTCTTGAAGTCATCCCGGATGAGTCATGAACTTCATGATTCTTGTCTAGTACCTCCATGAGATCGATGAATATAAGTTGTGTCATACTGAACAACTTGTAAAAGCAACGCGAGAAAGCATCAAATATGTGGATTAAAATCATGAAGAGACCGTGGGCCTTGGAGTCTAACCTGCAACCCACTTTTTCAATATATTATTGTCATAAGCCACCACCTCACATTATCCAATCAGTTCCACCTGCATTTTTAAGCTGCATCGCACCAAAAAGCTTCCCTGAATTGGACCTTAAACACACTCTCCTTACTTTGAATGTCATTAAAGGTATTTTACATGAAAAATATTGCAAAAAATGAGAGAGAAACTTGTTTAAAACATCATGTTTAAAGGGTCATTCACATACATACCACACAATTCTCATGTATATAAATAGATTACTCCCAAACATCCATATTTATAACATCAAATAAAAAATACCTCCATTAATTTTTTTTAAAAAGATTAGATACATATTTTCATGCATATGAAATTAACGTGTTATAAGTCTTTGATTGGACTGCTTCAGTCCCATGTGAAGGGACTTCCTTTACTCCTTTTCAGAACGCCCAAAGATATTGAGGGCCAAATTTCAGCCAACTCTTCTTTTACTCCTTTTATTTTCTTCATCAACAGGCTCAATATGAATTGTTGGCTGATTTCATTTGTCCATTTGTCTTTGAATGGTGCATCAAGGTATGCTTGAGTTGTGTCTGTCGCTCGCTAGGGGTGTAAACGAGCCGAACATGAGCTGAGCCTCAGAAAGTGTGTTCGTGTTCGACTCATTTGCTTAGCGAGACAAACACGGGCCGTTCACAAACAAAGAATCATTTTGACAACCCTAATCACATAGCCATAAGATGTTAAAGATTGGGGCAAGATTTAAAACATCATTTGAATCTAATTTAATATTTTTTTATTCTATTTTCTTCATTAACTTTTAATTAATTATAAATCTTTGTAGTCTTATAGTCAATTATTTTTTTTTTAAATACTACTCATCAAAGATATACATATAATCAATTAGTAGTATTTAGAGCCAAAATGAGCTGAACACGAACTAACAAATATTGGTTCGTATTGTTCGTGTTTGGCTCGTTAACTTAGCAAACGAGCCGAATACGAGTTTCTTAACGAGCCAAACACGAGTTATTTGCGAACATGAGCCGTTTTTGACAGCCCTATCACTCGCTACAAAAGTTCTTGACTTTTTTATCGACAAATTAACTATTATTGTCAGTGATGATCATAAAGGGTGGATCGACAAATTAACTTCTAACATTAAATTTCAATTTTTTATTTGTTATTAAATAGTTTCTATACTGATGTAATGATTAAAAATGATGAATCCTTTTTTTTTTCTTTTTACATTGTTTTTTCAAAAAAAAAAATCCGTATTAAATCATTATTTTAAATTTGCATTCTCTCGCGCTATGGAAATCACCATATTGTTTAACTGATGGCCTAAAGAAATTTTTTATGGGTGCAATTTTCTAAATTTTATAGTATTAACTCAAAATTGCAAAATATTCGCACCTATTGTGTTCGTAAGAAGCTAACGATATACAGAATCTTGAATTCATGATTCTATATTTGGAGGACAAAGCCCTCAACGATGAAAAATTATTTCATACGGACACTGTATGTAAAAATGCATAAGGTGTCTGATCTCAACCGTTCATCACAACAGAGATGTATGACGGTAGACCCTATTTTGAATTCTTTTGCTTAAAAAAAAATTTGTTGTGATGGACGGTGGAGAGGGCCAACACGACTTAGGTAGGGCTGTCAAAAAAGCTCGTTGTTCGCGAACAATTCGTGTTCGGTTCGTCAATGAGTTCGTGTTCGATTTGTTCGATAAGTAAACGAGACAAACGCGAACAAATTTTTTTCGTTCGGTTAGTTAAACGAACCAAACACGAACAGTGATGCGTTCGTTCGTGTTCGAATCGTTATTGTTTGAAATATAAAATAATATAAAATAATTATATATAAAAAATTTATTATATTTTAAAACATTAAATTTTATAAATTATAATATATAATAAAATAATAATAATATTATATTAATATACTATAGTAGTAATATGCTAATATAGATATTGTATATTTATATAATATAAGTTATATAATTAATATATAATATTATTTTTATATATTAATATTAGGGATGTCAAATTGGCTCGTCGTTCGCGAACAGCTCGTGTTCGGTTCGTCGTTCGTTAAGAAACGAATACGAGCTTATTTCAAACAAACTAAATTTTAAACGAACCGAACACGAACACAAGCTTTGTTCGTTTGTGTTCGGTTCGTTTACACCCCTAGACTTAGGTATGCTTTCTCTATACTTTGAATTTTATGAAAAATATTTTATATGAAAAATATTGCAAGAAAGAAGGGAGAATCTTGGTGCAAATATCATTTTTAATGATGCAAACATACCACAAAATTCTTATGTATATGCATATCTAACACCTAGAAATTTATACTTATAACCATAAAACTTAAAAATTTAACATCAATTAAAAAATACCTCCATTATTCTCTTTTTTAAGTTTAGATACACATTTTTATGCATAAATTTATGAAATGAACATTTTATAAGTTTAAATATCAGATTTAAGGTGTTGAATGTATAAATACAGAAAAATTATGTGCGTACATGTAAATTTTCCATATCTTATGAGACAAACCGAAGTTATATTCAAAAATGAACATGTTTGTGGCTATGCAGTTTAAATGATGTTTCATAATTATGAAAAAATTTCATCAATTTCTTTGCATTTACATATCTAGTACTTAAATTTCAATTTTTACACACATGCACTTAACCAATTTTTAAAAGCTAAAATGATAATATTTTTGATGTGATATGTGCTATAAATATCAAAAGTAAGTTTAGGTATTTGATATTAGTATATCACCGAAATGATAAATAATACATTAAGATCAAATTCCATGAGAATGATAGCAAGTTAACATTTTTTGTGCATTTTGTGTATAAACTCTTTGACTTTAAGGGTGCATTTGGGGCAGCTTGTGCGTTTCAGGATAATCAGTTTATTCTGAAACGTGGCTCGCAGGGTTCGACCCGCGACCTGCGTTTAGTGTACAAATGCAATCACGCTTTCGGATAAACAGACAAAACACGCGATCCAAACGGGTACCGCGATATTTTTTAGAAACGTCCCCAGTCTTATAAGCTGCCCCAAACGGTCCCTAAATATAGTTCACTCCAATAAATAACAAATGAAATGTGATTAGATTGTAAAGTGTAGTTCTTCAAGAGAAATATGGTTTGATCTATTAATAGGAAACCACTTTTAGTATGAAAGAGGGATGGGAGACTAATCAATTATTGACCACCCTTACAATTATTGCACGATCATTTCAAGTAAATTGATGTTATCATCTATCAACCATTGTTATAGTAATAGAAAGACAAATAAGAATCTGTTATTTTGTAATATTGCATCTCCCTGTTGAGGAGGATAGTGGAACTATATAGCTTCAATTATTTAAAAAGCTGTTTCTTTTGTGCAATATCATGCTTTTTTTTTTTTTTTTTTTTTTTTTTTTCATGTAAAAAATTATTATTAATTTTTACTTATATATTTGAGCCATACTTCATTTTTTTTTTTATTGAGATAAAAATAACTTGATATTAGTTCAATTAAATTAACCTTTTTTTATTTGTTGATAGTAATCATTAATAGCAAATTAATTTTATTAATTTCTAATTATATTAATAAATAATTTATCAAGATAATTAAATAACATTTTCTGACAATTTCCTAAAAAATAATATTAATTTAATTAAGTTTATTTATATTAAACTGAAGATTGTAAGATCATTTTAAGTGAAAACTCAAGCGCTCGACATCGATTATTAGCTCTGAATTTTAAGATAAAGAGTTGTAAGATAAATAATACAATAAAACGTTGTCATAAGATTAATTGTAGACAATAAATGACATGAATAAAATTATTTCTATGAGTAAACTTCAATATTTCAAAATTTGGGATGTTCATGAAGAAGTTAATTCTATGTAGGATAAAGTAACAAACACCATTAAACAAGTAGTAAAAGATGTACTTCAAGAATTAAAAGAAAAAATGTTTATAAATAAAAATAGTTGGTAGTAGAGTTCTCTTCACATAAATTGAATCTAAAACATCTACTCTCCTAACAGGGTCATCAGATGGTCAATGTTAAATGTGACAGGCCATAAAACACTCCAAAAATTAGATCTTCGCATAAAACAATCTAAAAATTGTAAGCTATGATTACAAAATTATGCTTCAGTTTTTTTTTTATTTTAAATATGAAATACTATAATGTAAATTCTAAACAATTACATTATTGGAAGCTTGGCGTACCACAAAAAATCCTACCTAAGGCAATTAGAGATAGCAAATCCCCATACTATATCCAAACATTGAATCATAACTATAAATTTGGGGTAAATGATATCTAGCTTATCATTCATACTATAACCGATCCCCTGATGACCAGCAAGGTAAATAATCTTAAAACTAAACTCTAGAATATAACACATTATTTTCGAATCATAGCTTATAGTCTGTTAATTGATCTGACACCACGAGAATAAACAAACATGTACCTCAGGCAATAGCAAGAAGATACAACGGATTGGCGCATGCATTGTATTTCGGGGGATCCCTTGTAGAAGCTCTCCCTTAGTCCTAGCCTGGAGGTACAGAAACTCCGTCTGCTGGTATCATAGGAGAAGATTAGGCGACCGAGAGATTTGAGAGATTGAGGTTACGCAGCTGTAGACTACTCTGACATGATACTGGAGATCTTCCTCAGCTTCTTCTGCAGATCTATTCGCAGATCAATTTGGATCGGAGAAGAAAGACGGACGAGCGTGAAATATAGCGATACTCGAATCCAATAAAGGCAGACTGGACCGATAGTCTCCTGACGGTGATCTCGACGTCTGTCTCGTCGCTGCCCATGGAAATTCTGGGTGCAGATATTTGTTATACGAAATAAAGGAAAAGTGAAATTAAGTTGAAATTGAAGAAATTTGATAGCTGTTGATTTTATGTAAGAAAATATATTCAAAGGCTTACTTTTATCATTCATTCTGATAGCTGTTGAAGGTGGCTGCGTGAGGAGACTCCTCAGCCGGTTATAGTCAATGCGAAGCCTCTGTGCCACTCCACCAGTCATCTCAGCTATTGCTCGAGCCTCCCTGGATCTTTTCGTTTACCGGCAGCTTTCTCTAAAGGCTGCTCTTTTATGCTTTACGGGAATAATTATGTTTTTCAGCTCTTCCTTCTCTACACGTGCATTATCAGTAAAAATAAGGGGTCTAGTGTATTTATAATATATAGCAGTTTTACAAAAATATTCATTATATGTTTTCAGGCTTTCTAGTTTCTGTTTTAAGTCTAGATTTTCTATCACTAATAAGTTGTAGCCTCTGATTACAACAAATTTCAGATTATTGTTTTATGCTCATATAAGCTGAATTTATAGCCAAAATATCTCCTCTTCTCTCCAGCATAAAAATCTCTTCTTTTATGAATTCATGCACCAATATTATTGTTTCATGCTCATATAAGCAGAACTATGGATCATTCTATGCATCATGGAACTCCAATGTGAGTGTCAACTCTGCAAAATCTCTATAGAGTATTTGTTCAATATGTAGCCATGATTATGGAGCATATCAGCATAGATGAATTCAAATCATTTCAAGCTGTAGCTTTCAGGTTTTCCATCATCGGTGCAGCTATCTCTGTCAGGCATGGAGAGAGCCTGAGCAGCACTGTGAGGCATTCTGCTGAGAGGTGGAGCAATGATCCTGAGAAAACCACAAGCCTCCCACCATGACTACTGGTTTGTTCACTTGAGTTGCAGAAGAAACCCATACCACCCAATCCTTATGTATTTACATATCTAACACATAAATCTTAATTTTTGCACACATGCCACCTTAAGTATGCATGAAAATGTGTATTTCACTTTTTAAATGTCAAAATGGTGGTATTTTTTATGTGATAAAAAAAAATTGGGCGGTATTGATGTAAAAAGCAGTTTAGGTGTTAGATATGTAAATACAAAAGAATTGGGTGGTATGCATGTAAATGCCCCTAAAGTTTGCCCATCTTTATTCTCTGCTGTTCCTCTTATAAGTCATATATATTGCAGTTTTTAATGGTGTCTATCAGGATACTTTGAAAGGAGTAGTCCCAGTTACCAAACCTTATGTGAAAGATCTGTAAGTCATTATAGTGCTATCAGTTTTCTTAAAACATAATATAATCAATATAATGATGCAACAAATAGCTACTTTTTCAACTTCAGCACAGTTCTAAGTTCATTTTGCAGGGGTTTCAGAGATGTTGAGCACAGTGGGAGCTACGCTGAACTGCTTTCTGGCCTCAGACCTATTTGGGACACAAAAATCCAGTGATGACAGGTGCCAAATTTTTTACAAGGATGTATGTCCAAAGGTTTAATCTGGAAGATCTTATTCTTTATTTATATATGTAGACATTAGATGTCATAATGCATGAAGTTAGTACGAATTGTGTCTTCATGTTGTTATTATCGGAGAATTAAGTAAGCTCTAATTCAAATCATTGAGAACAAATGAAATAGAGCAAAGATAAAAACACAAACACATCAAGAAATTATGCACTGCTGCTACAGATTTCAGCATGACTTTGATTGTTATATGTAAGTCCAGACAGTTTTGATTTGTTACATACTTTCATAAGCATATGTCTCGTCTATTTTGATGGTAGTTAAATCTACATAAAAGCCATGGATGATTATACCATTCAGTTGCAGAAAGATCCTAAGCCCATGTCAAACGACAATGTCATTTGAAGAAGTACACATAAATAAAACTACTTAATGATCTAATAAGGTTTTCTTATTTCAAAATGGATGTTGTATCTAACAATAATATTGCTCAATGAGATAGAAAGTTAAAATGAGTATCTTAAGAAAAGCAGTTCAAATGGGCAAATCCAGGTTGAATACATTACTAATATGATGAAAAATATCTCCCAGGCTCTGAGAAGAAGACAACAAAAGAGTAGAATGAGCAAATTTCTTCTTTATATTTTCCTATACAGATGAGGAGGTTTGATTTACCTGTATTGTTGTTCTTAAGGCGAAATTATATACTTCATGAGCTGGTATACTGATTTAAGCTTGCTCCCAAGTGTGACATTATATCATCAGAGGTAGAGTGTGGTGCATCCAAAGTGGGGATAAGAGAAGTGTTGAGTTTGAGAGATCACCCCATAGCCTTTTTCACTGAGAAGTTGAAAGAATCCGGCAATAAATATTTGACATACGACAAGAAGTTTAATGTTATTATGAGAGCTCTTGAGCACTGGTGTCGCTACCTACTGACGAGCGAATTCATGTTATTCATGAACCATGAAGCCTTGAAATTCTTGAACAACCAGAGTAAATTGATGGACCGATACTCATCTTAAGTAGAGTTCTTAGCATCATTCCAGTTCATGTTTAAACACAAGGCGGTGAGTCAAATGAGGCGTCATCACTTGTTGATAGTGCGATGTAGGCTCGAGTCATAGGATTTGAGGTATTAAAGGAGTCGTACCAGACAAACAAGGATTTCGAAAAAATTTAAGAGCAATTTCAAGAAAAGTCTATCGTGCAGTACTACAGAGCTAATAGTTACTTCTACCAGAGAGTTGAACAGCCCTAGATGTTCGCTGAGGGAGTTCATTGTTCAGAAAAGCCACAGTGGAGGGCTTTCAAGGCATTTTGGCAGGAGACAAGACTCTTGCATTCATGAGAAAATACTTATTTTGGCTCTGACTACTGAGAGATGTGGAGTGGCACATCAGCCAATGTCAGATTTGTCATGTGGCAAGAAATTGGGGACATAATGCGGGGTTATACACCCCATTAGCAATACAGGAGGCACCATGGTTAGATGTTAGCATGGAATTTGTAATGGGTCTCCCGAGGACACGGTCAAACAAGGATTTTGTGATGGTTGTCGTGGATCGATTCTCAAACATGGCACATTTCGTACCTTGCTACCAGATGTTAGATGCATCACATCACCAATTTGTACTTCGGGAGATGGTGAGACTACACGGGATACCCACAACCATCACGTTCGACAGAGATGTCAAGTTTATAAGTCACTTTTGAAGGACTCTGTGGGGGAAGCTAGGAGCTCACCCACAGACAGATGATAAGACATATGTGGTAAACAATAGCATGGGGAACATTCTAAGATACTTCATAGGAAAGAGTATTAAATTGTGGGATCTAATTCTAGCTGATGTTGATTTTGCTTACAGCAGATCCATGAGTCAAACTACGAGGCGCATCCCATTGGAGATTGTGTACGAGCACAACCCACTCACTTCAGTTGAATAGGTACCACTGTTGTCGACATCAGAGATTAGTGATGGTGCTGAGGAACAGGTGCATGAGATTTAGAAGCTCCACAAGGAGGTTGGAAAAGAGATCACTAAGTAGAATCACAAGTACTAAGCATGGACAAACAAGACAGAAAAAATGTGACTTTTCAAGAAGGAGATCTAGTGTGGATTTGGTTGAAGAAAGAAAAATTTTCAATGGGAGCATTCAGAAAACTCAAACCTAAAGCAGATGGATCTTTCAGAATACTTTGAAAGCTGAATGACCACGCTTATAATATTGATTTGTCAGGGGACTACAATGTTTCTGCTACATTCAATATTGTGGACTTGACACTGTAAGATAAGGAGCCAACAACTTTGTCGAATGAGGTCAAAGCATAGCTCCTCCACCCTGGAAGACTGACGCGGGGACTGGGGTTGAACTACTCAACCGATTCAGCAAGGAGGTGCCAATCAATCAGGGAGGCTAGATCGGTCGGTTCTACAATTAAGCGGGAATTTCCGCCCTCCCCCCACCCCTCCTATTTTATCTACTATTATACATATGTTGTTTGGTCTATCTAAGGTTTCATTTTTGTTGATTTAAGATTTCTGCCTCCGACATTTTCCCATGTTAGGGTTGTATCCAAGGACAAGTGAAGCTCCGTTAGTATCCTGCTTCGAGGTGATGATTATCTACGTAAATCTCTTCATATACCTCTCTTCCCCTACTACCAACTGCAAGCCACCCAACCTTCTTCTCCCTGCTTCTAGTTGTTGATCCCCTCTCCTTGCTGTTGCGAGCCGCAACTCCCCTACCCACTTCCCTCGTGAGCTGCAACTCTCCCCAAGCCATCCTACTATACTCCAACTCCCCTACCCGCTTACCTGCTGAGTCACAACCCTTCTCAAGCCCTCCTGCCGCACTCCATTTCCCCTTAGCCAGTGTCCAAGGTTACTCCTGCCCGGCCCTAGCAGGCTATTTGCATATGTTGTGTTTTTATTGTCATGCTTCGAGCCTTGATTGTAACTCTGTTGGTTTGAATAATAAAAATTATGATTTCCTCTCGGGTTTTGACTAAACCGCTTCTCCTTCCCCTTCACCTCCAAGTTCAATTTCAAAGTAAGTCCTATATTTAGTAATAAATCCAGCAGTTCATTGGATTGAAAAGATACAACAGGAATAAACATGTGAAGGTCAGAAAGGTGAGAATTACTCGCCTACAAGCGTTCGTCCTGACTTCGAGCTTCTCTGGTAAGCACCAACGCGACTCTCATCTCAACTTCTCATTCACCTACAAGCGTTGTCGCAATTTCTTTCACTTACAGATCTTTTTTATTCATAAATTAACCCTCGGTTAATTTTTTTTCTTTAATTTTCTCTAAGCCATTGGAGTCAAAGGTGTCCTTCCAAGACTATTTCACTTTCACATGGTAAATGGTTGCTACCCAACAAGATTATTTTGTCAAGCTAAACCACCTAATTAACTTGTCCGCCAAAATGTCTTCGCCTAATATGTTGAAGTGCTAGATGCCACATCCCTATGAGGCTGAGTTGACTTCCTAGAATAGTTTGTTGAGTTCACCCAGCTGACATTCCTTTGAATTCACCAATTATCGAAGTGAAGTTCATCGTTAAAAGGCAAACGCACATTCATGTCCATTTATCAGTTACCTGACACCTGCGTCGCCATCCCTCCTTGGCATATCAAAAACAGACCTCATATTGTACAAGGGTTGTTTAGTATCAGGCGGGGAGGGGGCCGTTTAGAGTTATATAAATAAATGTTCCTTCTTGCTTTTAAGGGGGATGGGATCCGAAGGGAGCATTTATTTCATCCTTTCCTTCCACCTCCTTCAAAAACTAAAAACTAAGAGCCAAGGATTGAAGATCAAACCTCCATCTTTTCTTTTCTTTTGCATCCCTCTTTCCTTCATAGGTCTCCCCTGAATTGTATGAGCCAACAAAAACATGAAACTTTACGTCTTATAAATATTCAACATTTTAAAAGATACAATAAGCATGAAGTCATACTCAAATTTAACTACGAGATTATGAGCATGAGAGAGAATAAAGAAAAGAATGGATTGCGCCAAAGAGTTTGTGATGCAACAGACTAACAAACTAAAGAGCATATGCTGAAGATAATACAAGGGATAATATAAGAAATCTCCAAGCTAGAAGAAAAAGATGATCGCAAGTTATACATCCCAAAAGAAGATCTTCCAACTCCACATAAAAGGAGGTAGAAGGGGTTATAAGAAGAAACATAAGCCATTAGAGAATGCTTTTCAAGGGATATTGCATAAGTTGAAGCACCACAGAAATTCAAAATTTCATATTTAGTCCTACAAAGGAAGACCTAATCTAGTTGATCACGTATCTTCTTCAAGTCAGTTGTGTATGTTATGTATAAATGATGCATTCAAGTGTTTTTTATCCTTTATAACTAAAAAAATCAACCATAAGCTAGTTTAACAACTTGCCTACATAAGTTATCACTTCTTTTGGCAAGTTCATGAGAATATTCATTGTCCAATTTGCTAGCGCCTAAAAGCCGCAGAAAAACTCTCAAGTGCTTCTGAATGATCATTATACCTTTAAATCAAAGTAAGAGCCTCGAATTATACAAATGAAGCTTCAAAAGGAAGAACTTTGAATCATTATATAAAAGATTATGTTCTAAGTATGCATGCATTCTCATTTGGTGCAGTGGCACAAGTATTGTACATTAAAGTGAGAATCATTACATTTTTATCACCTAAATTTTTCATATCACATCAAAAATATCATTTTTTTTTTATTCTTAAAAAGTGAAATACTCTTTTCATGCATAGAAAAAGTGGTGTGTAGGTGCACGCATGCGTGTGTGTAAAAATTGAAGTATAGGTGTTATACATGTAAATACATAGGAATTGAGTGGTATATAAGTAAATCTTCTTAGTGAATATAAAAGTGACATCAGCATGAAGTGTGGTGAATCTACCTCATAGGAGACCTTTATCTCTCTGAAACCCTTAAATGCTTTTAGAGAAGTGTTGTGGTGCCCTTCTTATCATAAATGTCCTTAGGATTAAGTCTAGGTCTCCCTCATACCATACGTACGTGAACTAGAAATTCTATGCATCATATGAATCCTATAGATCATGGAGATCATTTGGGCTAGAGAGAAAATGGAAGCAATGAGAATCAAAAAAATCTTCATGGTGATTGTTATTCTAGGGATGACATCATCATCTATTTTCTATTAGATCACTAACATTTTTATTGTAAGAAAGCTCGGTAATCTCTTTCATTTTGATCTTTGATCATTTGTCCGTCAAGAATAAGGGTATGTTTGGGGCAGCTACAGTTTATCCAACTTATTCAGGACTTGTTTGGGGCAGCTTAAAAGTGCGGCGGCGTTTTTGAAAAATGTCCCGTCATTGTTTGATTCGCGCAAAAACGTCGTCTCATTGTTTGGTTTGCGCGTTTTGGTTGCGTTTTAAAAACAACGTTTTACTTTTGAACTAAATGCGGTGCGTACCGCGTTCGCACACCAGCTTTTACACCCCTGCCCTCGTCGCTAACTCCCATCGTCGCCCTAGCTTTTCCATCGACCGTGCCTAGCCGTCGCTCCTCTATTTCGCTGAGAAGCTGCTCTCCTCTGGTAAAAAAATTCTTCCTCCCCCCTCTCCTCCCTCCCCTTCCCCATTGTCGAAAACCCTAAGTGTAAGGGTCATGTTGTTTATAATGATTTGTGGCAATCTTGACTACTTATCTTGCAATTGACATTTTGGCATGATCGTGGCCTTTTCTCGTTTAGATGATTGCCTTGGGTTCCCTCTAGCAAACTATTCAACTTTTTTTTTTTTTGCCAGTTTTGGGATGACTTTTTGTTTTTTTTTTCATCTTTTATGTTTTAAAATATGAAATAAAAACCCATTTTGCATCTATGCGTTTCTGTTTCAACCGGTTAAGATAGTGATGGTTGGCAGTGTTGGCTAGGTGTGTTTGTCTTACAGATGGGTCACAAAGTAGTTGTACAATCATCTTCTTCCTCAGGACTCCATTTTTTTATGCCTTGCTAATTTGATATACTTTTATCTCAATGGGATTCTATCCAATCCATATCTATTCACATCTCTGCTACTTGAAATGGTAATTCCTTGTACATACATCAATTTCCTCACAGATGAAGGATTAATTTTGACGAGTTTTGAAAAAATGGGAGTAAAATTTCAGTTTCTATATGCGTAAATGCATGAACATCTAATTCATATATACATATGCAGGTGTATGAAAATTCTTAATTATCTTGTTTTCTTATAACTTGAAATATAGATGGGTTTATTTTGCATAAATTTGTGATATCTTTGGAGTAATGTGAAATCTAGATCTTTCGGTTAAAGTTTATGTTAGATTTTGGTTTATCGGCAGGATGGGAAAAGTGCAGTTCTTTGAGTGGTTCTGGTTAACTCTTTCATTGGTATCGCAAATGATTGACATTTTGTCTTGTCTGAGCCTCATTGTACTATAATAATGGTGATGTATTAAGGATTGATTGTGTATCTTCTAGCAACCCTACTACATTCTTTATACGATATTAGTTATTCTTTTCAAATTTCACGATCTTTATTATTCCACCTAATTTTTTGGCTGACGTTTTCTCTATTGAATAGTATTAATTTCATGTTAGTCCGTTTATCTCACAGTCAAAATGAGTAAAACTAAAGAGGTCGGATCATCGGTCATGTGGGATAGAGATGTCGCTCTTATATTTTGCGATCTCTGTCTGAGGGAGGTTGAGCTGGGTAATAGTCCCACCACTTAATTTAATAAAAAAGGTTGACAGAATCTTATGACTAAATTCAAGGAACTAACCGGAAGGAATTACGATTGGATGAAACTTAAAAACAAGTGAGATCAATTAAAAAAGAGTGGAAATTTTGGAAAAAACTCAAAAGAGAATCAACGGACTTGGGTTGGGATCCACTAAAGCGGACAATTAATGCACAAGAGGATTGGTGGGCTAAGAAATTGGAGGTAAATACATACCTCTAACTATTAGTTATTCTTTTTATTTCCACGATCTTTATTATTCCATCTAATTTTTGGGATAACGTTTTCTCTATTAAATAGTATTAATTTCATGCTAGTTTGTTTATCTCACAGTCAAAATGAGTAAAACTAAAGAGGTCAGATCATCTGTCAAGTGGGATAGAGAGGTCACTCTTATATTTTGTGATCTCTGTCTTAGGGAGGTCGAGCTAGGTAATAGACTCACCATCTATTTTAATAAAGAAGGTTGGTAGAATCTTATGACTAAATTCAAGGAACTGACCGGAAGGAATTACGATCGGATGAAACTCAAAAACAAGTAGGATCAATTAAAAAAAAAGTAGAAATTTTGTACAGAACTCAAAATGAGATCAACGGGATTGGGTTGGGATCCACTGAAGCGGACAATTGATGCACCAGAGGATTAGTGGGCTGAGAAGTTAAAGGTAAATACATATCTAAATTTACTTATTGCATATATTTTCACATTGAAATGATTTTACTAATAATTTTTTTCTAGTACAGGCAGTGTCGACAACTAAAAAATTCAAAATTAGCGGTATTGATCCAGTATTGGAAGAAAAGTTGGATGGCATGTTCACTGGCGTTATCGCTACGAGAGCTCATGTTTTCACCCCAATTGACCATGGCTTTGTCGGTTTACCACATGACATGGAAACCGAGCATATAGATGAGTCAGGAGAAGATCTCGGCCAAATCCACACAGATGTTCAATCCACTTATGGGACAGCGTCCCAGAGTGGAAAAAAAAAAAAGGGAGCCGCATTCGTCAAAGGTACCATAGAGACACTGCTTGAATCCTGCAAAGCCAAGTTTGCACCATCAAAGGACAACTCAATTCAGGAGTGTCTTCAGCTCTTAAATACATATTCTGGTGTTAAGAGAGACTAAGCTATGTATTTAAAGTATGTGAAGTTGCTAGGGAACTCAACTCGCAGACTTTTTTTTTTTTTTTGCGAATTTGGACCCAGAATTCGGACTCGCTTACTTGCACTCTTTCATGAATGATTAATTGTTTATGACATTATGTTTTATTTTATTATCGATCTTTGTAATATTTATGTGATGGACTCTTTATTGTTTTTTCATGGAGGCACATTCGGATGTCTTTTATTCTATTATGTATTGATTTTTTCATCCACCATGTTATCATCTATGCATCGTTACAATTGACTCAAGTTATTTTTTATCATGTTTAAAAAGATATCATTTTTCAGATTTTGTAGAATTGATGAAGAATAAATTTACCACAACTGAAAAGTTGCTATCATTCTTACCTGGCTATATCATTACTAACATACATATGTTGATCGAACCTCCTGTATGACGTCGAGTCATATTGGAGATAGATTGGTCGGTGAGTTATTACAGGCCACCCTACACGGTTTGTCAACATATTCCGTATGACGAAAGAGGTATTTCTCAACCTGCTTAATGAACTTCAGAACTTTCATGGGTTGCACGATTCAACAAGAACGACGGCAAGAGAGGTGTTGGAAATTGCCCTCTACATCTTATCCCAGAATAAATCCATTAGAGAAGCTATTGAGCGATTTCAATATTCTTTGGAAACCATCAGTAGATATTTTCTCAGTTGATTTGAATGAACTTCTGAGTTTGGCATACAAGATAGTTAAGTCAGAGGATCTAACGTTCCAGTCCATTCTCACACATATTGCAAATGACCCTCGATACATGTCATTCTTCAAGGTATTTCTTTAACATAAATTTCATCTACAAAAATGATATACATGTGAAATGCTAATGGAGTATGTCATACAAGATAGTTAAGCCCGAGGATCCAACGTTCTAGTCCATTCTCACACATATTACAAATGACCCTCGATACATGTCGTTCTTCAAGATATTTTTTTAACATAAATTTCATCTACAAAAATGATATACATGTGAAGTGCTAATTGAGTATTTCTTAAACGACATAACTATATTGGAGCTATTGACGGAACACACGTCGATGCACGGTTGTCTGCTATAGAGAAGGTTGCCTACATCGGATGTTGTGGATAGGGCTGTCAAAAAAGCTCGTTATTTGCGAACAGTTCGTGTTCGGTTCGTCAACGAGTTCGTGTTCGATTAGTTCGATAAGTAAAAGAGACGAACGTGAACAATTTTTTTTTCGTCTGGTTAGTTAAACGAACCAAACACGAACAGTGATGCATTCGTTTGTGTTCGAATAGTTATTATTTGAAATATAATTATACTAATATATATATTACATATTCATATAAAATAAGTTATAAAATTAATATAATATATTATTTATATATATATATATTAATATTTTGGATGTCAAACTGGCTCGTCGTTCGCGAATAGCTCGTTCGTTAAAAAACGAACACGAACAATAACTTCACGAACAATTTCAAACACGAAATTATTTCAAACAAACTAAATTTCAAACGAACCGAACACGAACACAAGCTCTGTTCGTTCGTGTTGGGTTCTGTTCAACGCTAGCTGTGGATCCCCAACACAAAATGTGATGGTCGTGTGTTATTTTAACATTTGTGATAGCTGGATGGCAAGGTAGCGCACACAATAACAATATTTTCAAGTTTGCTACTGGAAATCGAATACATGGTTTCCCTTACCCACCTCCAAGTGCTTATATGTAACAACTATGTTTCATTTAGTATTTCCATTGCTAAATATCATAACTTAACAGGTAAGTATTAATTGGTTGACGTCGGACATCCCTTACAAAGGGGGTATCTGAAGCCACAACAAGATACGAAGTACCATATCCCCCATTTTGAAAGATCAAGCAGAGTAGCACGAGGCAAGAAAGAATTATTTAACAAAAGGCATTCATCCTTGTGCGGCGTGATCGAAAGATATTTCGAAGTCTAGAAGAAGAAACTGGTTATATTACGTGATATGTTGACCTACCCATTTCCGAAGCAGGTGTAGATACTAGTGGCCACAATGACACTACACAACTTCATTCGACGGCATCACTCCAGATCGAATGTAGAATTTATCGTGATTGAAGAAGATTTAATACAGATCCCACCTGAAGCATTTGAATTCCATGTGGGACGTACCGTACCACAGCTTGAAATGGATTCACTAGAAGCACACACTCGAGATGGTGAAGGTGTATCGGAGATGCAGCTTTAAGAGAGCGAATAACAGACGACATTAGCCAATCACGATTGAGCCTGCTATGTTGCTTCAATGTCGAATGCGATGGCTATTGTTGGATCGGATCTCCTGTAGGCTTCACCATGTAATGCTTGAATTTTTTTTTTTTTTTGCTTGGAAGATTATGTTAAATTAGGAGAGCATCTTTCAAATAAGTTGACATTATATATTATAGTTGGCAAGCTAATAAATTTAAATGATTTTATACCATAGTTTGTACCTTTAATTTTTTTTGGGAGGTCTAAGCTACAAGATAGTTGGCAAGAAGAGAGATGATCTTTCATTTACTTGACTAATGAGATGCTAAGTAATATTGTCAGCTACTTTCATTTACTTGACTAATGAGATGATCTTTCATTTACAGGCTTTGTTCTTCTTTATTAATGAATGTGTTGCAGTATATCAATTGCTAGGAAGTAATACACCTATATGGATACTTCTATATGGATACTTCTACATGGATACTTCACATTGCTTATGGGATATTTCTATATGGATACTTTTATTTGGATCACATTGTTTATTGATTTATTAATTCTTTCTGTTGTGTCATTTTTGTAGATTATTTCTTTGATTCATTTTTCCTTGAGATTCTATTAGATATGGATCAAGGTAGATTAGATTTATAAAAGATGTGATGCCTTTGTATTGGACGGCCATTTGTGGTTCTTGACATTGCTTATGGGCTATGTTGTTTCACATCTGCATCCTTTTAATAGTTGCACACCTGTGGGAAATTGTGGCTACAGAATTCACTGTGCTCAACAACTACCTACTTGGTGAGATGGATGGCCCCTTCCCACAATGGTTCTAGTTAGACTGTGTTACTTCAGCAACTTTGTATTACAAAAGGTAGTAGGTGCAGTGCAATTCAGGATGTATTACATTCATCTAATTGATCTCACTTTAGTATTTCTTAGTTTCAAGATATTCTTTGTGAGTAATGATGAAATGGTGGTATGTTACTTACAATGAATGGGATTCACAACCCCTGGTGATATGTTACGTTCTCACTGTTTATTCAGTTCATTTAGGAAAGTTGCTCAAGCACTCTGGGAAATTGGCTAGCCACTTCTTTTAATTTGTTGCCTCAATGTGAGTGAATATGAAATTGGATGATCATCATTCTAGCTTGGTGTAGCGGCTATGGTTTGATTTTTTTATGGTGATGGATGAATATCTAACCTGCAGTCATTTTATTTCCCTAAAATCTTTCTGGTAAATAAATGAGTTTTGTATTTAATTTGGCAATCTCTGGCATACTGATGTTGCAGCATTTCAGTGGTTTTGCTTCTTCTTTATATAAAATTAATGAGTTTTGTATTTAATTTGCCAATTGTGGAGCAGCTTGAATGGCCACAGAACTTTGTTGTCGGCAACCGTTGCCTCCACATTTTGGTACGTAGATTTTTTTTATTTTCTATAATTGCAGGACAATGAGCTCCAACTATTCAGGGAAGTCCGAGCAAGTTATGTGCTGCTGCGGAATGTCGTTCTTGTTACTCGCGTCACTCCGGCAACATAGCTACGGGTGAAAATTCTATAGGTGTCTGAGGTGGAAACACTAACCAGACGACTGTGGCTTCTTCAGGTGGGCGGACAGCCCTTCAGATTCTTTGTTATCCCAATTGGACAATGTTGCACAGGCTTCGACGGTGTCACAATCGGAAGTGTTTCCCAACCGCATAATGTGCTCGGGGTTAGATCATGCACCAACCGAGCAACGGTTCTCATAAGATGTTACTTTTGCATTTTAAATTGAATGTTATATTCATATTACTAATTGTAGTTTCAATATGTATTTTAGTTTTAATTTAGTATCTTGAATACTATTTTAAGTAAAATGAGCATCAAAATTTTGTACTGTTATAAAATCATAAATCTAACATGCAACAAATATATATAAATAAATAAATATAAATATATATATATGTGTGTGTGTGTGTCTGTACTTTGTGTTAATTGTGTAATAAAATTAGGGTTATAAGAAGTTCTTTACTTCGGTTTCTTCAGCTCCTACATAATTTCTTTTGTTTGACTTTATTTTCTTCTTATTCTCTCTCTCTGAAAAGACTTTTTTGTTTCACCTACATTTTAATGTTCCTATAATATTAAAAAAAATTATATTACACGACAAAATATTAATACTAACGTTTTTAAAATATAGCACGGCTTTTCAAATATATGTAAATTTATATAAATATAAAAATTAAATTTTATTTGTTATATAGGATGCAATTAAAAAAATGATTCATTTCGCTTATATATTTTAAGTGTGGCGGCATATAACTTTGTTAATAATGCAAATTTCAATTAATTTATTTTAAAATTAGTGCAAAATGTAAATTATTGATTATAATTTATATTACACATAAATTAAAACTAATTTTTTAAAAATTAAAATTTATAATGTCAGAATGATTTGTTATCTACAAAAAACTGCAATTCAGTTGTTTTCTAAACGCACAAATCAAACAGCTAAATAGCTTATCTAGAATAGGAGTAAAATGAACATTTATCCAGAATCAGATATTTTCCAAACGCATAAACCAAACAGTCATACGGCTTATCCGGATCAGCTGCCGATCAACAGATTATCAAGAAAAGTTACTTATCTGGATAAGCTCGATAAGTTGCAGCTGCCCCACACAGACCCTCAAATGAGCAACTTATTCTGATAATATGTTGATCAACAGCTTATACTGGTAAGCTGGCTGGCTGTTTGGTTTGTGCATTTGGAAAACAGTTGTTCCTGGATTAATGATCATTCTATCCCTATTTTGGATAAATTGTTTAGTTGTTTGGTTTCTGTGTTTAGAAAACAATTGATTTACTATTTTTTCTAAATAAATGATCATTTCGACATGCAACAGTTGTATTGTTTGCAACAGAACTGCAATGGCTACACATTTGATATTTCATAACCAATAAAACCACTTCATAATAGTAAAAAAAAGATATATACATCTCACTTAAGAGTGAGTATCAAGGAATCGAATAAAAAAGAAAAAACATATTAAAATTATAATTAAAAGTATAATAATATTCATTTTAAAGTGCAGAAGAAGCATGTCACGAGCAACGTCGTCCAGTTGGAATGTCGATGAATCCCGAATAACATAGTCAGCTTGCGATACCATCGAACCTCGTTCACTACCAGCAGTAGAATCGGTCGGATTATCTACCCACCTGAAGAACTCACACATGTCCGAACCAACTGCTCATCACGGGCACCTGTAGAACTGTCGCCCGTAACTATGGGACCGGCGTGACATGAGTAACAAAGACGACAGCCTGCAGTGGCATAGCACTCGCCTTGAGTTCCTTGAAATTTTGGATTTCATCTTATTACAATTATTCAAGGGAGAACACGCCAGTCATAAAATTAGATGAAATGAAAAGGAGCTCTACTTCGCAAAAAAAACCAGGCCAGCCAACATGTTCCCCAGTTAAAACGGTACATCAAGCCAAAGAGACCCAATAAAAATGACAATTCCTCCATATTCTTCGCAGAATGTTTGTCAATACTCACACAAAACGAGGAAACCAAGCCAAAGAATCAAAAATTTCAATCCTTCGATTTGCTTGAAAGAATGTTTGCTACTACTCACACAAAACCAATTCATGAAAAACACCACAACAGTTACAGAGAATCACCTTACTAGATCGCATAGAGGAGAAAAGAGAAGAAGGCCTTATCGAATTGCAGAGACGAGAAAGAGAAGGAGAATCGTAGAAGAGAGATCTAGGGGATGAGAGTAGAGAAGACAAACCTAAGGCACGGGATGAGGATCGTAGAGAGGAAGAAGGAGGACCGCAGCAGATAAATCCAGGAATTGCAGAAGAATCGTAGCTAGGGCACGGATGTCATGGGGGTAATATCGTGAAAGGCAAACAGATACTCGGGCAGCGGGCATCGATCGGCGGTCGGCGTCTAATAGAATAAGATATGCATGTATCCTCAAATGCACGCCAACCGGACGAAACAAACATCCTCGGTGCGTTTTGAAAACACATAAGCAGCAAATAAGCTACCCCTAACGATCCCTAAGCAAGAAAGACATAAAAGAATGCGAGTAGCGTCAAATCCCAATTCAAAGTGGATGCAAATTTTAATAATTTTAATAATGCACTTAATGTTTTTATAAAAAAATTAATTTATCTTCCAATAATTTAGAGCAAATTATTCTCTTAAAAATAGTGATACTAATTTTTTAAAAAAATGTTCACTAATATTTTAATAAGATTAAGATTTTTTTTTCTTTTTAATACTTCAAATGACATTAATTACAAAAACATGAATTTTTTTTTTAAGAAAATGTTATTATTATTGATGTTATTATTAATAATCTTGTGATTATTAAGATTCATAATTCTATTTAAAATTTTCTATTTTCATTTTTAGATAAAAATCTATCTTTTACAAAAAAAAATAATTAAATTTTTTTTTTTAAATCATGATATTAATGTAACTAATCAAAAAATCTATTTAGAAAATCTTACTGTTTTATGTATTCTTATTAAAAATTAAAAATCTATTTAGAAAATCTTACTGTTTTATGTATACTTATTAAAAATTAATAATTAGGTTAATTAAAATAAATTAAAACTTTATAACCAAAATTTATATTATTCTATTATGCAAGATAAGACCTTCCCCATCTCTCTCTCTCTCTCTCTCTCTCTCTCTCTCTCTCACACATACACACACACACACACAACACACACACACACACACACATTAGAAAATTTTCACAAAAACAATGGGCTAAGAAGTATGCCAGGTGCACAGTCCCCCAATTCACCGCCGCTCTTTCATGGAGGAAGATAAATAAGAGGGAGAAAGACTGCAACAACACTTCAATTTGGCCTATTTACAAAAGATTTTGATAAAAAAATAGTTTAATCATTACGGCTTCTAAAAGATTCTAATGGTAATCATCATCGAAAACATAGTAAACTACCCAGCATGATGAGCAAGCCAAAAGAACAATATTTTCACAAAATGTTTACTTCATAAATGTACATGAACTTTGCCTCTAATTCTCATATCCACGAGCTAAAATTGTGACTCACTGGTGTAGTAAAGTTTAAAGATTCATTTTTGATACAATGTAAGATGAGATAGGCCAAACCTAACATGCTTAGAAATTGTTAAAAAGTGATTATACTAGATAGGGTTAACATTTTGTGTACCTCGATGAAAAAAAATGGAGAAAAACCTTATAAAGTTTAACCAAATATTCATGCAAGTGATTCATGCAAACCACCACAATGTTCTAAGTTAATGTTTTGTAACCATATTATGGATATAACAAAAACAGGAGTTGGTGGATGAGCTTGAAAATGAAAGAATTGTAAGTTCTAGAATTAACATCTTTGGACACTTGTCAAGCATAACATGGAGGTTGATTAAAGCACCATTGATTAAATATATTCGTAGAATGAAGGTAACATGAACGGAAAAGATATTATGTATCTCATTTTAAAATGATATTTATGTCGCTTAAATCTAAAGCTCCATTTTATTGGCTATTATACATCAAACATGTGTCGAGAAATACATGAAAATAAAGTTAGATGGAAATCAATTTATAAAATTAAGTACAAGAAAACAATGAGGGAACTAGAACAGAAAATGTACCAGATAGCAGCTAATTGATCTGAACGAGAATCTTCGATGGCACCAATGCTCTCTTATAAAATCCTAGTCGTTGGATGGTTAGACAACCAAAATGAAGGCCATTCATTCATAGTTGAATGCATTTCCTAAGGAAAATTAGGATTGCAAGTGGTTAGACAAAATGAGGAAAAACCTTCAAGTTGATTAAGGACGACAACTAAATGAAAATATAAGAAATTATCAGCAAATGCCAAGCTGCAACTCTAAGGTGCTATTTGGTTGCAAGGCTTAGCTTGAACTCAGAATAAATATTGCAAAAAAAAACTTGTGTCATATAAACCATGTTTTCTTCTTAAATCTCACTTTCCTCCCATTTTAGATTAAATCCTGGATTTAGTAAATTGTGGTGAAAGTAAGATATAAGAAATTTACTAATTGTGCCTATTTTTTCCCTTATTTAAATCATAAATCATGAAAAAATCTATCAAATTGTTGAATAAGATGTACTCAAATATAAAATCTATCATGTCAAACAAATTTGAAAAGATAAGAGTCACTGAATCGTACTCGAATTAAAAATGCTTGTAGCCAAAAAGCCCGTAAATTAAAATGAGGGAAGGCAGTAAAAATTTTTAACAAATCGATAATTAAATGTTTACTCAAACTCTATAAACCGAAGAAATTGGTTTATTAACCTTTTTTTTTCCACTGCAGTAAGACCCTTAATTAATTTGAACTTCTGGTTCATGCTTTACTGTGGCCCATGAACATGGACTAATATCTGAAAGTAAACATAAGATCAACCTGGAGCCAAATTCTCATTACAAAAACTTACCTAGCAGTAAAATGATTACCATTCATAGGTTTAAGCCAGAAATAATTTATTTCAAGTTTTGAGTCGTGCCATACCAACAACTCCAATAGTCAAAACATGGTGTGCAACTGGTACAAATAATGCAAATGCAGATCATGCCAACCATTTAAGATGTAATATAACATAAACAGGTAAACAGAAAACCTTGCAAAGTTGCAAACTGCGTGACGCTAACATTTTGGCCTTCTTCCTATGAGGGTTCTTGTTGCAGAGTTAAGTAAGAATTCAACAGCAGAAGTGATTTATTAACTCTTCAACTGTAAGAAACCACTTACACATTCTCTATAGTAGATTCGCCTGCTACGAATAACCAAGCAAAGCCGGGTCATCAAAATCACTAATTGTGATAAAACTCTTCAGATGAGGCAACCTCAGATTCCTCGGAGATACTAAATCTCCAGCGAATCTCAGGCCTGCCCACATTCATCATGGCAGCATACTTTTCCCTGATACCGACCAACGGATGCTTTCTTAGGAGCTCTCTCCCTCCGCCATAGGCCTCCCGTAGAACAACTGTATGCACGCCCAGCTTCTGAGACAAGTAAAAGATTCCGGGGTGTCGCTCGAACACTTTAGTAAACTTCTGGGGCAATCGTAGTGGTTTCCTTAGATTGCTCAAATTGCTCCGCTCGGTCTTCTTCCCTATAGTGAGATGAAGAAGTTCGTGAAACAACCCCACGATCCTCTTCTCGGAAACGTCGGTACGGGGGTCGAGGCCCGACGGATCGGCATACGGGCTAGTATACGGAAGCGTCTGCCATTCTTGTAGCCACATCATGCACTTGCGCCTGAGACAGAAACCCCTGGTGAAGCTTACCGGAAACGCCAACGAATCGCCGTTAAATCCACCGTTAGTGCTGCTCCTCTGTAGCTCGGAGACAGCAAGGACGGGATCCCATGACGAAAGCTTAAGCCAGACGCGCTCATCTTCATCAGGCCGGACAAAATCAAAGAAATGCGGATAGCGGTGTAGAATTTTCTCTTGGTATTCCGAAGGCAACCCAATGTCCCAACGAAGCTGGTCGACGGTATGGAGTGGAAGCGATAAATTGACAGTAAGCATGAGAAGACGGCGAAGGCGGTCGACAATTTCACGCTCACTGTTGCGGAGGACACTGAGTTCGAGCTCCCGGAGCTTGAGTGCGTCGTCGGTGAGGTAGATCCAAGGGGAAGATGGACCGATAGAATGGGCAGACGATCTGCGGAAGAGGGCCGGAAAGCGGAGCAAGAAATCTGAGGGAAGAAGACTGAGCTTTCCGAGATGGAGAGGCCGGCTTGGGAGGTCATTGGCGGGGACGCCGCCGCGAGGGTCGGTGGAAATTAGCTCGAGGAGGCGGTGGACTTGACGGAGATGGCGCTCGCGAGCCACTACCGAGTCGAGGGCGCGATCCTTCACCCACTTGAGCTTGACATTAACCAGCGTCGCTCGCTGCTCAGCCGAAAAGAGCAAACCCTGCCGTCGCCGGCGAAGTAAGCGGCGGGTTTGCGCGATCCCCCACACCATCTATTTCGTCTGTAGGCTCCCTGCACAGAAAAAAAATTCTTAGTGCACAACGCAGCGCCCGGACATTTGGGAGCAGATTTATCGAGTTTATTATCTAGCTTGTACTCATAAAACTACTAATAGCAAGCAGCTGATGGATAAATTGTGTTTTATTTGGGTGTTTGAGAAATAATTTATTTGCAGTTGTTTATAAATAAATTATAATTATATTTCTGAACTGAATAAATTTTTTATTTGTTTGATTTGTGCATTTAAGAAATAGCTAATTTATAGCTATTTCTAGATAAAAAAATTGTTAATTGTGAATCATAAATCAAACTCAAGTAGCAAGACAAAGCTGCAAGGCTATGAATTTTCCAAATAGGATTCATGAAATAAACAAGCTTCATTCCCATCACAAATTATAGATTGCAATATGTATACATACATATATTTTTTAAAGGACCCAAATATCGATTTCTCATTGCGTATCAAGGCCCCATGATGAGAGCCTGCATCATGTGCTTAATTATTCGATCTCACCCCATGGGGGATCGAACCCGTGAACTGAAGGGACTTACAATGAACTCCGCCAACCAACAGGACTTGTGACACATGTATATATATATATATATATATATATATATATATATATATATATATATATATATATATATATATATAATATATATATGTGTAAATTTTCAAGTGCAATTCAAGTAAAAAAAAAGCTAGTTTGATTGCAAGTGCAGCCCCCTCAAGCAAAATAAAATGTAGGTGCAATAACAATAATGGGTCGTATGGCCAATCCAAGCCAACAGAAATAATATACATATCTTACATCATTCTAATCCAAAATCCAAACAAATCGCAAATCAGGAGGAATTGGAGAAGGAGAAGGAGAGAAGGGGTGAAGGACCATATTGAAATGCCAAACTTATTCAAAAATCCAAAATGATGCATAAGGCAAAAAATACGACGAAATCCAAATCAGTCGAAGGAACACCTACCACGAAAATCATTCCATCCATACGAAAATCATTCCATACTTACAGATTTATCGTTAGGAGAGAACGGAGATAGGAGAATGAGTGAGAGGACTAGAGACGAAGGAGCAAGGAGAAGAGACGAGAACGAGAGAATCAGAGGAGGATTACTTTGGGGTTGATAAGACGAGAAATCAAGGACAGGTGGGTAATAATCAGCGAACAAATGCGGGCCGCAAAATCGATCCCACGATCGCGTTTATTAATGAAAAAACCGACGTTTGCAAAACGCGCGCCTGAATGCCCTAAACAAACGGGGTATGTGGCATTTTCAAAACGCCGCCTCAGGCAATAAGCTGCCCCAAATGCACCCTTAAATCGGGATTTAACCTGCTAAGGTGATGTTTTGGTGCAGTCTGATTTAAGTTAATAAAACGAGTGAGAAACATGACTTTAAAGTAGGTAGGATTTAAAGTTATAGATGTATCTAATTGGAATCTAGGATTGTTTACCTATAAATCACTTAAATAATTATAAATAAAAAAACATCTAAATTTTAAATATTTCAAAATAACCACCCAAAACTTAAAACCCTTCTTTTAGCCACCAAAGGACCCTTCCATCTCCCTCTAGTGTCTCAGTCATCTCTGATCACACTCCGTTAGTGGTCTTACATAGTGTTGTCTCCTTCCCGCGCACATTCTCCATGCGAGTAACATTCGTCTCCCTCCATCCTCCTCCTACATTCTCCCGCACAGCAGGTCTACTCAAAATCCAGCCCGTTCAACTCACTTCGACAGTGATTCTTGCTCATAATAAGTTATCCCCCAAGAAAAAAAAAATTAAAACCCTTCTTTTTAGCCACCAAAGGACCCTTCCATCTCTCTCTCGTGTCTCTGTCATCTATGATCACACTCCGTTAGTGGTCTTACATAGTGTCGTCTCCTTCCCACACACACTTTCCTTGCGAGTAACCTTCGTCTCCCTCCATCCTCCTCCTGCCTTCTCCTGTGCAGCAGGTCTGCTCAAAATCCAGCCCGTCTCACTCACTTCGACAGTGATTCTTGCTCATAATAAGTTATGCCCCCCTCCCCCTTACTGGGTCTTTGAAAGGAGGGAAATTATAGGGTGAACCTTTCTGTGTGAACGAAGAGCATAACCCTAGTAAGATTCTGGTAATCTTGTTCTTAGGTGTTTCTTCGAAGGAATGTCTGCTTATCGACGACGCTTATGTATTTGACCCATTAGTGAAACTCCAGATATTCACAAGTGACGAGCGAGTGACGGGGGAATATGGTAATGATACTGTGTTTTACAAGGATAAGTTAAAGTGGTGTTCAATTGCCTTTCTGTCAAGATCTCCAGACAATCCTCAATTCGTATGGAGCGACATTTGCCCAAGTCATGCCATTCTATTATGACTATCATGACTTTTGTGGTTTCATGTCTTCGACTAGCAATTGTCAGTATCTTATCCTACTTCTTCTCATTAATATCATCTAGGAAGGATACATTGTGTGTTTTGGTTGGCCATTCACTTTGCTTGTCCATATTGGAGAATGAAATCAAGGACTAGAAGATGCACTTCTTGTTCAATTTGTTTCATAGTGATTGGGGAATCAATGTTCTCCATGTAATCACCAATGTGAAGAAAAAAAAAGAACTTATAGAGCAACCTCATGGTTTACGAGAAAAAGATCGAGAGGAGGCAATTGTCCACTCATAAATACCTGGAGGGTAAGGTGTTGAATAGGGTTTTATGGCCTAAGAAATTTGGGTGCCTAACTAATGAGCACTGGGAGGCTTTTGAGGCATGAGAGGCTAAGAGGGAAAAAGCGGCCGCTATTAGGGCTTCCAAGAACAACTGAGGGTGAAAGCGGCCTACCCTAAAGTTGTTGCTAATTGTGATTTAATTTTTTGTTGCATTAATAACAAATTCCACGATTCTTAAGTCTAAGATTGTTCATGTCATAGGTACACTAAAGCTGTGAAATTATATTTTTCCATGTATTGCATCACTATCATTGTCCAGGATTTATTGCTTGAGAGTAAAATCTCGTTAAACAAAAAATTAAACCTTATTGAAACCTTCAATGCTCAACACAGTCATTCTAAAAAGATGCCTTGCACGTTGGGGTTGAGTGACAAAGGTGAAGAGATTTTAGGGGAGAGGATAAAGGAGATAAAAACTTATAAGAAAACCAACACCTCCGTTATATATTTGAAGGTAAGGGTGAATCGAGTCAGGCATTCCTCATCTCTCTACACGAGTTAGGATCTGAGATTGGTCAAGGATTTGATTAAGCATTAAGGGTTGTTCTCTAGGGTGTTTAATGTTGATCAGACAACCTATATTGCTATCAGTCATTTTTTTACCGATTAGACGACTTGCATCATTGTCGGATATTTTAAGTATTTTGTATCAATCAGATGACTTGTGCAATTATCCATTTTTTTATTGACGTCCAACTCACGTCTTATACCTCTCGAGTTTTAATCGCTTGGTAGGATCTTCATCTCATGTGGAGTACCCAATGTGAAAAGCTTATTAAGTGAATCTTATCATTGATTTTGTGAGGATAGCTACCGAGACTCAACGCTCGGGTGATTTTCTCATTACCCTTCATGGAGTTTATCGCAGCTTGGTGATCCCGATACTTTTTATCTGTAAGGATTTATGAAGCTGACACCACTACTTGAAGATTTTAATCTCTGGTAATGACACAAAAAACTTGATCCCAAGCAAAGTAAGATTTCAATTATATTTATAAGGATTTTATGCAAGTATACGTATCGTTGTCAAGTAATATAGAGCTTTCTGATTAAGCCCCGAATATCGATCCCACGGAGATCGAGGTTAATCACGGCTGCTTTCTAGAGAAGTTCTAATATAGAATAACACGCCCTAGCTTGGAAGATCGATAAATGTTTGATTTTGATTATATCCTATAATTATCACTATAATAATACTTCTACTCCTAAACTAAAATACTTTGTGAACATCAGAAAGTGGGGCTTAATATATTAAAATTACCCTTCCTCTTGCAATGAAATTAGTGACATGTGTAAAAGTAAAACAAGCAGTGAGAGAGATTATGATAAATAGAAGCAATTATATTCTTTACCCTTACTAGAGATGCTATAAAGAAAATTGGTTAATCTAAAGTTTGACTAGTTCTGAAGATGGGCTAGGCAGGGAAGATACTAGCTTTCACTTTAGAGTTCCCTCTTATCCCTCCACCTGGAGGCTAACATTTCGCATCAAAACCTAAAATAATAGACCAATTTAGGGGGCTCTAGTCTGTCACTCTAAAGTCATCTAATTTTACTCCCATTAAAGATTATTTTTCTATTTATTTGCACTCAACCATATGGACTACATTCTCATCCATACAATCTCATGTGATTCTACCACAGTTGATTGAGACAACACCATCCCAAATCTTACATGTTCTCACACTAAATTTTAACATGTAAGTTGATCAAGTTTAGATGTAAATGAATAACAAAGTAAAACCATCATAATATATTCTTACTCTACTCAATTCTATACCCCACACATGCATATTAATTCATTATAAGAGGGAAGAGTAAAGAAAACTACTCACTACACATGGAGAAACAACAAAAACTTTTCATCGAACAAAATTTTGAAACCATACAAACAAAGTATTAAATTTAAATCAAAATGCAATGAAAATACTTATCTCTGATAGAAATCAAGCTCTCCTTGTTTAGTAAAAGCAATCTCCTTACAATCCTCTCCAATATCAAAGTGAAAAGAAAAGAAGAAATTCTCACACTCTCTCTTTCTCTCTCACATTGTCGCCCCACTTAGGGCTCAGGCCCAAGCCTTATTCTTTTTCTCCAAGTCTTCTTCTCATTTTCAATTAATTCAAGAGTCCAAGAGTTCTTTTAAGAGCATTTCCAAGTCTTATTTATAATTTCCCAAAAGATTCTTAAGTGTATCTTCAAAACTGTTCATATTCATTGAATCTTCCAAATGGTTTCTAAAGTGTCTTTTCAAAACTCCTCATAACCACTCAAAATTATTCTAAAAATTTCATTTTATCATTTCCAATGAATTCCCCAATAGGTGCACAAAGTATCGCTTAAAAAATCGTTCAAATCCGACGTATATTCTAGAAGATATGTTGAAAACCGTCTCCAGTGCCTAAGCGCCGTTTTAAGGTGCTTAAGCTCCCTCCTCCAGTGGCGCCTAAGCGCCATATTTGGGCGCTTAAGCGCAGGGCACATGCACTTAAGTGTCTAGTTTCGGTCCCCATGGCTCCGGTGTGCCCCGTTTTGACCTGATTTGCTCCCTTTTGGTCCATTTTTTTTCATTTTACTCCAATCACTTCAAATTTCTTCAAATTGATGTATCTACAACAAAAAACATAAGAAAATTTATCTTTAAATTGCAATATAATCATAAAATATAACATGAAAAAAGTACATTTGTAGGTTTGTCACTTGGCAGAGAACTACCTCCCGTGTTATATTCAAATCAAATTTGGATATAAGTTTTTCATGTGTCGATGTTACAGGCTATTGGTATATTCCATCGATCGGGCATCTTAGCATCATTGTTGATTTTTGCACTCGGTTTCAAGTTCCATGAATGTTGGCTAGACATTGAAGCACATAAAACTCCCTGAGTTCCTTGAGTTTCGTATGAACCTAAGAGCATGCATATAGTAAGTCAAACTGCACGTAATACTTCTCTTGTAAAAATTTACAAATTAGTAATGAAAGTTCCTTTATTAATTTTTTAGTGTTGGTATAAAATATTGTCTAAGAAAATTTTTTTTTTTCAAATCATCTCTTCTCCACTTCCAAGGAACTCCCTTTTCTGTGTAGGTCTTTCCTTTGTAGAATCATGAGGTGGCCCATTGATTAATGATGAATGGGTTGGTCCACGTCTAGTTTAGCTTGCTGGTCGATTATCTTCGAGTGATTAGATTGAACTTCTTTAACACAGAATCCCAAGGAACAAAGGTCTTCTCTCTAACGCATTTATTGTAGCAGCGAGCAATGTGTCTCTTGACTTCTTTTTGTTGTAGGGCTAAGTTAGTTAGGTTCTCTTTTTTTAAGTTAGGTATGAGCATTGCACTTTTATTATTTACATATTGTCAGTTAACTACATTATCTTTGTCAAAGCTGAGGTCATCATTACGCGCTAGCTATGGTGGTTTCATTAGAGATGAAACATTGTCTCCATTATGTGAGACAACATGAATGTAGTATGTCTGTCACTATTGATGACATCATGAGGGTTGCCCAGAGAATCTATGGAAGGATCTTCGCCTAGTTCCCTATTGCACCTTTTACTTTCTTTTTTAGCTTGTTCAGGATAATCTTAATGACAACTTCTACTTGACTGTTAATTTGGTAGTGATGCACTGATGTAAGCTTTAGATTAATCCTTTGACTTTGTTAGAAGTCATTTTCATCTTAGTATGTGAATTGTGTCTCATTGTTAATGCTGATGACCAAGGGTAACTCGACTGACAAGTGAGGTTCATCCAGATGAAGTTTCATACGACCTTTGTTATTATTAATGAGAGCCATGTTGTTGGTTCGTTTTAAAAGCTGGCAACTCTGACGAATCAACAACATATATATATATATATTATATTTATAATTATTTTGCTAACATATTGATTAAATGTTAATTTATAAACAATTAAACAAACTTAAATAAAATAAAATTAAAGGTACCAAACCTTCTTCCTTCCTCTCCCGCTCGAAACCCTGTCGCCGTCCCTCCTCTTCTCCCGGTTTCGCTCAAATCTATCGTTTTCGTGACCGGAAAGCTCCCAACACAGTAGCGGTTGAATCTAGCCGGGAAGGCAATGACAGCATCGCGTCTTACAAAGACTCTGAAGCTCTCATATCTGTCTTCCTTCCGGTCCGCTCCTACCAGCAACCATTGAGGAGGAAGGTAACCCTCGTCTTTCTCCCCCTTCCTCCCTCTCTCTCTCTATTCCTCCGCGCGCTTTAGCTTCTATAAATCCCGTATATCCGCCTTCCAACGGGATTTACTAAATCCTGAATTCAAGGCAAAAGGGAGGAAAAATGGGATTTAAGAACCCATAGGATTCACCAAGCAGCCCTATAAAAGGCTCAAATTTTGATTTTAATGTATTAGAGGAGAGTTGGAAGAGAGAATGGAGACGGTGGAGGAGAAGAGGGAGATTGGACCAGATGAGGGTTTAGGACATCCAATTCAAACCTCATACAGATTCAAACTCACTGAAATATTAAAGAACCTACACTCTCCCGAACTAGTCATTTACTCTGATTCTTCAAAAGAATTTATTTATTTGTTAAGAGGCCATTCTGGTGGGGAAGTTCTATGTGAATATGTTCAGCTGTCCCCCAAGTGTACAGAGATTTTGGAAGCTTGGAAGCTTCACACGGGGAAGCCTGGAATGTCTTTCATACTGTCTCTTCTTTCAGTGATACTTAGTCATTCGGCAGGGAGGTCCCAATCTGCTATTGGAAACAGTCTTGATTCTGTTTCAAGGTTTGTAATTGAGTATAAATTAGATGATATTTATGCTGAACTCAACAGTCATGAATCAAGGCGACAGAATGCTGCATTATCTCTCTTAGCATCTATTGTTAGGCGAAGAATTGGCCTAGCATCCGAGGTTGCTAAAAGATTTGATTTTAAGCTCCCTATTTTTTCTAAGCTTTGTGGGGTTCACAAGAAAAGGGCTGGAAAGGATTTTAAGCCTAGCAAGAGGCTTTCAACTAGGCGAGCTTTTGTGGAATTTGCCATGTCTTTCTTAGAAGTTGGAAATCCTAGACTCTTGAGATGGATCCTTCAGCAAAGGGACATGTACTATGGGGTGCTCCGTTCCCTTGCAAGTGATGACAACGATACCATTAGTAATGTTTTATCCATCTTGCATGAAAAGCTTCTTAAAGAGGATTCACTTGTCCCACCGGGGCTTCGTAGTGTTCTTTTTGGAAGTTCCACACTGGAGCAATTGAGCATTATTTCAGGAAATCCATTAGCAGGCCCTGCAGCGGATATTGCTCATGATGTTTTGGTTGCAGTCTGCACTGATCCTCAGAATGGGCTCATGCCAGGACCAGGCTTGAAAGGCAATAAAAAACGACTTTTGGACTTTATGAAGAAGTTAAGAGCCACGGAAGCGGCACATCATAAGCAGTTACTTCTAGCCATTGTCAAAAAGGAAGGGTACCTGTGTTCAGCTTACTTAGATGAGTTCCCTTACCATCTTGAACCTCGTCCATCTTCATCCTGGTTAGTTTATTACTAAGTCTCATTGTATAAAACTAATTATTATTTTTAATTTAATTTTCTATTTCATTTTTCTTCATTATGATTTGCTTTCGTTTGTAACATATTTGCAGGTTTTCTGCCATTTCTCTTGCAGCTGAATTAATCTCCACCATAAACATTGGTTCAACTATTACTTCTAATTTATGTGATCAGCCAGGCACGGATCCACATGAGATATTGAAATGTATAATTCCACGAGCTTTTACAAGGTCAATGATAAACAAGGGGTTACTTCATTCAGATGATATTGTAAAACATGGTGCTTTGAGGCTTGTCTTAGAATTATTGAAATCATTGGATGGCTTATTGGCATCATTGGATATGTTGAGTCAACGCACTATTGTAAGACAAGAAGCTGGTTTTTGTGTGGAAAGCATGGCTAGCATGCATAATTTACCTGGCTTAAATTATATTGTGCATGTAGACGAGCACTTAAGTGACAGCGGGATTCCTTCTTTTTCTTCTGATGAAGTTATAACAAAAAATTGGGTTTCCTTGAAGCATTATATTCAGAATGAGATCCGTGCAGTACTTCCAGACCCTCAGGTTTTGTTGAAATTGCTTTCTTCATCATGTGCACAATATTCAGGCATAGGTGTAAAGAGATCTGCAAATTTTACTGGCCTTGCAACAAAAAAAATGAAATTAAATGAAGTGAGTGAGAATATTGATATTCTTATATGTGGGATGGACTCACCGCTAACCAACGATATTGCCGAAGAATCCATAAAAGTGACACCTCCTCAACTCTTGGAAGCAGAGACTGATCTTTTTTCTATGATTTATGAGATTTGGGGATTGCCTGAAAACAAATTTGATAATAAATCTAAGGATGCCAATAGTTTCTTTCAGTCAAAGTTGTTCGATGTTCTTAAAATTTATTTGGTAATTTAAGTCTCAAACATCTCTTATTGATGATTGGTCCAGTTTTAATCCAGCTATCTTATTCTAGTCACTTGGTCATTGTTTAAAAATTATAAATGAATTTTGTGGACTGCATATCAGTTTATATACTTATCTCAAGTTGTTTTGTTGTTTTATTTTTTTCATATTCTAGTTGTAGCAGTGCAAGCTACTGTTATGGTTAATGCTTGAAGGCCTTACATCTACTGTTGCTAGTTGAACGTAGTAGGCCTGCAAATGATTTATAAGTAATTTACATTTAACGCTGATCATGGATGGAGTAATTGCTCTGAATCAAGTAGAAATTTAGGAAGATTGATTGAATAATTTGAAGAATCAGATACTATGTTTTCCTACTTGATACTTTTTTTAGCGAGTTTTTTTACTATCTCATGCACGAAGCAGAAACCTTGATTTCCTACTTGATACTTTTCATAGTGACTTATTTTAATTTCGCATGCTGTATTACTTTTCTGGCTCTTAAATTTTAATTTTAATTTTTTGTGTTGAATGTTACTTGCAAGCAAATTCGATGTTTTTCTTTTGATGAAACTTTAAAAGCAATTATTAATTTGGTATTAATCATAATCACGAACAACTGATTACAAAAACTAATGATTATCTATTGCATCAGCATATACATTACTTATTGAAAACATTTCGAAATTTAAGTAGACAAGCAATTGCTGTTAAGAAAAAAACTAAAATTAATTGCAACTTAATTTCTTTGATAGAAGTGATTAATAAAATATGCATGTTTCCATTAAAAACATTTTTTTAAACGAAATCCATTTAAAGTTTATCTCAATACTTAGAATAACATGCTTAAATAAAACTTTCTTAAAAATTGCTTTATTTCTAGTGTTTTTTTATAGAAAATTATGCTATTTTTAGAAGAGAAAGATTGATCTTTCGAGATAGCAAAGCTAGAATGGTTTAGAAGATTAGATATAATGGTTGCACAACATTGTGCTAGACTTATGTTTTTATTTTTTAGTTTGAAATTTAAATACTTTTTGCAGTGGTAGAAATTATATGAAATAATCAATTTATTGAAATTAGTTCTTAATTCTTGTTTTAGATTGAATTCCATGATATTTTTTTAATTGTAAGTAGGGCTCAAGACCAATTATCGTGTGACTTCCACGCAGGAAGTTAGTGTTAGTTTAAAGAAGGCCAGAGGTTGGGCTGAATTGAGAAAGCATAACATTTTTTCATGGGCTTTTTTTAGTATATTTTGACCATAGATTAGAGTTAAAAATTGATAGCTTCCTACTTTGACCATAATGAATGTAAATAGAAATAAGTACAAAAAAGAGAGAGAAAGGAATAGACTTCTTTTCGAAGGCATGCTTTTAGGGGGGGAAAAAGAATAAGCAAGTGATACTTTTCTCCTTCATTCATTGAGGGAAGTGTAATTATAAAGCCATTTATAAGCGAAAGTAGGTAATTGAAGTTACTAGGTGTTGATTTTTTTTTAATTTTCAGATTTATTATTCTCAAATGATTTATTTCTCTTAACTTGGCGCATCTATGAAACAATTTAACGTATTTTAGCCATTTCTTCCACATTGTCAATTCTATTGTGAACTTTAAACTGGTTATTAGTTTTCAAAATTCATTTATTATTGCATTGGCTTTGTTCACATATCTCTGAGCTACATCAGTTTATGTTTACAGCGAGCAATGCCAATTGCCTTTGAAGGATCTTTTGACTTCTTCAAACTTCTACCAGCTAATCCTTCAAGCTTATCTATTGATCAGCAGCGGTCTCTATTATCTCTACTTGCTGAATCCATCAAACAATCTTCAGGAAATCGAATATCAACTGGAATGCTCTACAAGCACTTGCATCCTATGATAAATTTCATGATATTTTCTCAAGTAGAGGATATTAAAAGTCAAGCATATACTTTGGTGCGTGCAGTGATGATCACTACTGGTGCCTTTGATCAAAATCTCTCAGAAATTGATTCTTGGTTTGTTTTTTTACCTGGCTCCATTAATAATATCAATGTCGGCCAAAGCAAAGAAGTAGAAGCGCTTTTCAACCAGTCTGCAATTGTTGTTTCATTTCTCTGTGAAGCGGTTTCTACAATTGGTAACAATCTGTACAAGTATCTTGATCAGATGCGTAAGCTTCTCTCTGAAGTTGAAGTTAATGGTATGCATAGTTTTCTTGGTCATTCCAAGTTCATTTTCTATGGCACAAAATTTTCTACTTTTATTTTTTGGTGTTTGTGCCCTTCATAATTTGTGAATTTGTTTAGAGATATTCATATTTTTATTAGAAAATTCTATTAACACACTTTGTAATGATTGCAAGGCTGTTGAAACTCAAAATATTTCCTTAAAATTTTCTCAACTTTGTTTTAGATTTCCCTTGCTTTCATGATTTTGCTTTAAAATTTTCTCGTTTGTTATTTATTTATATTTTCATTTTGTTATTTAAAAATAGGGGAATTTACATACACAACACCCAATTCTTATGCATTAACCTATCTCACACCCAAACTCTAATTTTTACAAACCAAGCACCAAACTTAACTTTTTCACCACTCTCCAACAGTGAAATTCACATTTTAATCCATAGGTAGGGTACTGATTTTGTAAAAATGAGAGTTTGGGTGTGAGATAGGTAACTGCATTAGAATTGGGTGCTGTGTATGTAAATTTCCATTAAAAATATTGTAAAATATCAGGAGCATTATTCATTTTTTGACTCCCTTAAGTATGCATGCTTGTAATGCAACAAGTTGATGAGCTGTTTGAATCGAAGCATGCATCTAGAAGCTTTTAAAAGTGAGTTGCATTTTTTTGTTGTTGCAACATTATAAGCATTTACTCAGAGCACGAACAACACTTTGAGAGGTGTCATGATTTCAGTTTCTTTTTTGCATTTGAATTTGCTTGAGATTTTGGGTGTTGGTGTCTTGGCTTACTTTTTGGACACCCATTTTTTGGTGCTCATTTTATACGTTTCTTATGCATAATTGCATGTTTTTCCTTTACACAATTTTATACACTTTTGTTTGCAAGTTTGCTCAGTACCTCATTGCGACTTAAGGTTTTTACAAATTATTGAGAGGACAAGATTTCTCATATTTTGTCTGCATACATAGCTAGGTGAGTCTTAGGGGTAAGAATCCACCTTTATGAATGGGATTGTCTTGTTTGTCATTTTCATATTCTTTTTATGTGCATAATATTCTAGGTGGTAGCCTTACCTATGTTGGCGGGCTGCCAATGTTATGTAAATTATTATTTTTTTCTTTTTTATGCGTATTGTATTGTAATTTTTTTGTGATTATTGTCTTTTTATTTTTAGAATTTTCACCCACTGTTCTTGCTTAGGTTGCATTGTTTTCATCTTAAAATTACTTTTGTTTTATCTTTTTTAAGGTTAATTCCAGGTATGTTGCCCAGCCTTTCTATATTGTTTTGGTTCCATTTTTTATGGTGGTGTCTGATGATCTTTGGTTTGCTGGGGTCTCGATTAGGTGAAGAAGAATTGTAGTTAGTACTTCAGCCGAGGTTAATTTTACTAGGATAATTTTTATGATATTCATTGTACTTATTATTTAAGATATAAAATCAGTACTATTCTTGTTATTTCTTCTGAATTTATTTTTGTTCAGATAATTCCGCGTGTCTCAGTCCTTTTATCATTTGTGTACTTCAAAAGTGCCTCAGGCTGCTCTGGTCAGATTCTGAAAACTTAAAGTTACATGAGAGTTCTATGATTTCCTTATATGTGGGCAATACATTGAGCTTAATTATGCATTCTCAGGTATGAGTTTTATCACTCTACTTTGATCTCTAAATTTTGCGAGCATACTTTTGACTTGTTAGCGGCTGGCAGGTGGATATGATAGCCCTACCTAGTCTCATTTATGTGCTTCTCCATGAAATTTTTGAGAATCACTCCTCAGTAGATGGGAATCCAAGGCATTCCCTTTGTGAATGGAGGCCATTAAAGAAACTGTTTGGCTTTGCTTGTAATATTTTGGACGAACATGTCTGCATATTGCATTCTGTTTCAGGTTATAATGTTAAAAAAAGTGAAAACTCTCTCTCTTTAGTACTTGCTGAAGTGAAAGAGCTTTTAAGACACGCACAAGGGGGAAGGGTAGATGGATTGGCTACTGCCCTCACATCATCAATCTTATGTGCAGCTCATGACGATATACTGGCAATTCTTCCTTCTATTCTAGCCATTATGCATCTATGTTTCCCATCACATCTACCATTGTTGAGCTCAGTCTTTTTTCAAGAACCAAAGTTTCTTGTTCGTATCAGGGAGCTTTGGCCCAAAATGTTCTCTTCTGGTCTTGAAATGATTATCGAAAAAATTGAACATTGTTATGGAGATTTTAGGTATGTATTCTCAAGCAATGAGTCAATAATGGAAGCCAATCTTGATTCCATGGAATTCTCAACTTCTGCCTTCTGCTCCTTTTTGAAGCACTCTCCATTTTATGTGCTATTATCCTCAGTCTTGAGCTTTGCTACCTGGGAATCAGATTTAACCGGAATTCAAGAGGTTTTTCCTTTAAATAGAATGCAAGTGTTGCTTAAAGTCAAGATTTCTGAAGGCTCTATCGATGACTCTATCTTGAATCTGAAATATGTGCTGTTTTGGAGCTACCGTATTTTCTTACTGTACAAAGAGAAGCAATCCTATATTAACGGTGAACTTCTCCTAATGTGTATAACTCTTGTTCAAGATTTAATGGATCATCTCCTGGCAGTGATTTCTGACCAAGATGGTTCAAAAGTTTGCTTTCTCTCTTCAGTTGGACAGTATGCACAGATTATTGCCGAGCTCATCTTCTGCCATCCCATTGTGACCCTGTACATTGCAAATCCTTTGTATTTCAGCCGGAGATTTACAATTGAAACTTTTGGAATTTCTATAGACTCTTTTCTAACAACTTTTAAACAAAATATTCATTCAGTGGACCTATGTATGTTACAGTTGTTGAGGAAGATATTTGGGTTTTGGTTAGCTTTGAGTAGAGCTATTAGTTCATCTGAAACAATTGATTCTGTTCTGGAATCTCTTATAAGTGCTAAAAGTACTCTAGTGCAAAAGATTTTACTGTCTTTTAGAGAAAAGTTTGAGCAATTTGTTGCTAGTAAACATGCTGGACCTTTTCTCCCTACATTTTACATATTGCAGTCTTTGTTTGACTTTATTTTACTCTTTGATTTGCTGGAGTTAGTTCATTGGATGTTCGGTAAAATTGAAAGCAACATGTCAAGCGACACGTCATCATTGGAACAAGCCGTTTCTGTAAGCTTGTATATTGCAAATATTTCACTTGATAAGCTGTACAGCCTTCTACGAAACTCAACTTCGAAGCTCAAATCGGATATTTTATTGGAAGTAGGATTTAAAAGTTTTGACAGCTCCCTTGTCCCAAAAATTTTTTATAAGATTCTCAACTTTTCTTTATGTTTTCATCTAAAATTATCCGACATTTGCTTACTAAAGGCTGTGAATGTTGTATATAACCACCGATGCTTAAAACCTTTAACTGTTCTCCATCCACTGCATGTACTGCTTTCTAGCATGGTTTCTAACATTCCTGTGAAGATGCTTATGTATTACATCTATTGTAGCAGTAAGATTAAAGGAAAAGCATTGTTTCTGCTTACTGAAATCAGTTCTGTTCAGATGAACTTATTTGGAAAAATGTTTTTGGCTATTTTAGATAATAGGCCGTCTTCCTTGATTGTTTCAAATGGTGGTTTTATGCAACCTTGTAGAGATAAAAGGACCAGCAATACAAAATACTGTCTTTCAAATGATGAATTCTTGCTTCTTTTGCCAGCTGCTTTATCATATTTCATTTCTGCCTTAGAGAAGCATGGAGAGCAGAGTGTTCAGCCTTTTATGAAAATTCCCCTCGCTTACGCAAATATACTTTTGGATGGTTTCTCTAGTTGGGACGTCTTCGTTTCTCAGGAGATTTTCCAAGAAGATTATGATGAATTTTTACCCATTTCTTTGGAGGAATTTAACAAATTTTGCTGCAGCTCCCTTATTGGGAAGGCAGTTGCAATGCTCCGGTACTTTTTTGTGTTAGATGGGAGTTCAATTAGCTGGGAGAAAAGGTTAGGACTATTTGATAGTATTTGTCCTCAGTCAAGCTTTTTTGATGGACATTTTAGTTGTGGCTCTCAGGGTTTGGATGCTTGTTCATATAAGGAGTCTTTGAAGGGGATTAATAAAGTTGTTGCTAAGATATCTTTTATGAGGCTGCTCTTATTTTCTCCAGAGTGTTCGATCCAGTCTATGGCTTTCTTGGAGGAAGAAAGTGTTGAATTCAAGGTCACGGAAAAGGAATCTGGTCGATTGAATGATGCAAAACTAAGGCTTATGAACATCCTAATGAATACATTGGATCAAATTTTTAAGCAATTTCCCCTGAGGTTAGATGACTCAGTAGATGGTTGTGCCACCCACTGTTATGGAGTGTTTAGATTACTAGAGAATCTAATTTTGAAGGAAATTGTCTGGTTGTCAAAGAAGATGCATAACTATTTGATTGAAATCTCCTCCTTTTCTTTTGTGAATCGTTTCATAAGGTCATCCCTCCTTCACAGATTTGAGGATCATGTTACACTGAAAGCCATTCGTTGCATTCTTGTTTCATTGTCAGGATCAAAGTTTTCCTTTCACGATGTTCTTGAGCTTCTGATTGGTCACTCTGCTTTCGTGAAAACTATCATTTCGAATCTTGCTATCTCTGATTCCTCCATTTTTGCCTCCTGTGGGACATTGCTTCAGCCACTTTACAGTGTTCTAAAACTTGTTGATGTTTATGATGGTGTACAGAATATCTGTCATACTGAACCATCTTCTAAAGAAGGTCTTGATTGTTATTCTGTTGAAGATGTAAAACTTGAATTAGTGAGGTTGCTTAGAATATTATTTCATCTCAAGGATAGAAATACCATAACAAATTGCTTCAATTCAAGAGAATTGCTTTCTTTGCTTTTGTGCGGCTATAGTGCAACCAAAAGTCAGATTGACCTTGAGATATTTCATCTAATGCGTGAGATAGAGTCGGTTAAAAAGCAAGATAATGTGAGCATGGTAGCATTAGATTACATGTGGGGTGTTGCTGCCTTGAAAATGAGGAATGAGAAAACTCATGATGTATTATTACCATCAAACACAACATCTGCTTGTGAAACGATTGAAGAACGAAAGATTCACTTTAGAGAGAACATTCTAGTTGATTCAAAAGTGTGTGCTGTCACAGTATTGCATTTATGCAGTGATAGATCATCAAGAGTTTTAGTCTCTCTGGAAAGTCTTCTAGAAGACACATTCATTAATTTTACAAAGGTCATTTTCATAAATTATCTATTATATTTTGTTGTCCTATACTTAAGTGTGTTTTTAGTTTTCTGTCAAAATTCTTGATGCTATATCCTGTTGAATATCACAGATACCGGCATCTTCCGGGAAGGACATCATTCAACCGTATGATCCATCATTTATATTACAGTTTTCAATTCACAGTCTATCGATGGGGTACCTTGAACCTGTAGAGTTTTCTCGGCTCGGCTTACTTGCTGTTACATTTGCTAGTTTATCTTCATCCGATGAAAATATTCGAAAACTAGGGTATGAGTGCCTTGGAAGGTTCAAGATCTGTTTGGAGGTAAGCATTTGTCAAGCTATTGTACTTGAAGTAATATGATTCTTCCTGAGTGTGCTAGTTTCTTAGTAGTCTTCCGTAGATATCAGTTATGCGTCTGCAGGATTACTTTGTAAATCAGCAAGTTTGATGTTTTGGTTTCAGAATTAATTTTTAAAGCCAACTATGTTAGACTTATGCTAGTTTCTATCAACGTGAACTGCTAGAAGGCCTGCAAAGATACAAATTTTGCTTGTTAGAAAGGTAATGATATTGATGGTTCATATTGATTATTAGACGTATATATTGCATTTTTGATTAGTTAAAGTAATAATGCAATTACCATTTTATTGTTTGCACTTTCATTTTTTTTATTTCTTCTTTTTTGGTTCATAAAATCATCTTTTATTGGTAGAATGTTACTTGGACTAGTTGCGAGAAACTTCAACACCATTTTACTATAACATTTTTCTTATATTTTGCACTTTCTTGCAACCCATATATTTGGTGTACATGTCACTTCTGTGAGGGTTATAATTTGACTCCTCAGGTTCGGTGTAATAACTGACTACAACTTGTTTGGATTAAGCTGATGAGGTTGAGAATGCATGTGAGTATTTAGGTTCTGGACTTTTACTTTTAAAGAGTGAAACATTAACCGATCATGAAGTTTTAGAGAGTTTTAAATATTTGCGGCCATCAATGTGCATCCAAAGTTCTCTGGAAATGTTCTATCTAGTGGTGGGGCCGTGCTTATTTTCTCTTTTTAACTCAGCTATTTTGCTGCATGATCCTCTTTCCTCCATCTTGGGATGTTAATAGTAGAATTCAAGTTGGTTGGTTGAAGTGGAGGAATGCTTCGGGCCTTTTGTGTGATAGAAAAGTACCTCTAAGACTGAAAGGAAAATTTTATAAGATGGTGGTGAGACCTGCAATGCTCTATGGCGCTGAATGTTGGCCTTTAAAAGAGAAGCATAATAATAAGTTAAGTGTTGCCGAGATGAGAATGATTAGGTGGATGAGTGGATTTACACTTAGAGACAAAATGCGGAATGAATATATTCGTGATAGGGTTGGTGTAGCTCCTGTGATAGACAAAATTAGAGAAAGTCGTCTTAGATAATTTGGTCATATTAAACGTCGACCATTAGATGATCCGATTAGGAGAGTAGATGTTTTAAATTTAACTTGTGTTAAGAAAGGCAGAGGTAGACCTAGGAAGACTTGGGCTTATTGTATTTAAAAATGATCTTAATTTACTAGAACTAAATGAAAATATGACACTAAATAGGACGTAATGGAGAAAAAGGATTAATGTAGCCGACCCTACGTAGTGGGATTAAGGCTTTGTTGTTGTTGTTGTTGTTGTTGTATCCTCTTTCCTCCATCTAATAAACCCAGAACCAATAGCTTGTAACTCATAATATCCCCTCCATTTTATCCACCATCCCTTGTAAATTAGCTGATAAATAGTCGGGCAGGTTGTTACTTATTCCTCATCATCATTAGCCTCACTCTAACTTTTTGAGTTGGGTTTGTGAATCTTCATTTTTCATTTGTTCTTGTTGAGTATTGCTTACGGTATTGAATCTACGATTTAGAAATCATTTTCAGCAACGTCTATCAATATAAACCCAATCGTAACTCTTCTCCTTCCCAATTTCTTACATCAATTTGGTCAGCTTGTCTAATAAGCTCACTTTCTACCCTTTGCTATATATTCCCAAACAATGTGATTTTATTTTCAACTGACTTCAAGAGTTGTCATTCCATCATTCTAATATAATCATTTTTAACTATTTTCCTAGCTATCACCCCAATCATTCATCAATTTTCTTCAATAGATGTCAATCAAATCATTCCTTTATTATACTTAATACTTGTTTCTCACTTTGCAAGATTATTACTTTTCTTGTAATTATCATATGCCTCTGTAGCATTTTTTTTCGCAACTAAAAATTGCATTAATTTTCTTTATTCCCTCATTCCACTACCAATTCTTTTTATTAGATCTATTTGTTGAATCTTCTAAAATTACTAAATGACAAAAGAAGTATACATCTTATCTCAACTCAGGCTTAGCTCAACTAAAAAAATTTAATTAATGGCTAACTCCAGATTGGTAAAGATGTGATTGAATAAATTTGAGCTGGTTTTGAGGCAAGGTCAAAATTACTCAAATTTGGGTTGCTAAAAATCCCAATGGCGCATTAAGATTGAGATTATAGTCTTGAGGAATTGAAATTTTTTTTTCGAGAAGTGGAAGTTGGAAGCTGTTAATAGTTCCAAACTAGACTACACTGTGAACTACAGTCTACACGATGCATAATTTTCACCCTTTTGCTATGACTGTATGTTTCTTAAGACTTTCTATTTACATTTTATCTACATTAGAAGATGAAAATTTTTTTTTCCCTGAATTATACCTTACTGAAAACCACATGAAGGGAAATTGCAAAAACTTGCAAAAAAGAGAAACCTACATTTGTTCTTTATTATAGAAGTCTGGCGATTCTTGGTGTTGTAAATTTGATATGGTTTGTGCACACGCCAATTGCTGTTTTTGTTAAATCATCATGTGGATTATATTTTTGGTTTTTGCGTTGTTCCTTGTTCATTCTAATTCTTTTTTTTTTTTTTTTGACTTTCCTGTGTCAGAATGGTAAAAAAAGTAAGGATTTGTTGCAGCTGCTGCTTCTTTTGACGTACTTACAGAATGGCATAACAAAAGAATGGCAGGAAATTCCATCAGTTTTTGCAATATTTGCTGCAGAAGCTTCTTTCACATTATTGGACTACTCTCAGAATCATTTCATTACAACAACTAAATTCCTAATGCATTTCCCTAGGGCGAACTTGAAGGTAATTTTGCTTATTAAAGGGAATAATAAAAATCTTTGAATTTGCCCTGTTACTTTGTAGCCCTTCTTCTTATAATTACCATTTGAATCATTCTATACGAGGGCTATTTATTACGTTATGCAGATTATTCCATTATTTCACACATTGTTTGGAAGTAGTTCCGTCCATTTCAGAACAGACTGTTTATGGATCCTACGTCTATTGTACGCGGGGTTGAATTCTCCAAGTGATGCAAAGCTTTACTTAAGAAATAACGTCCTGGATGCATTATTGAGCTATTCTTCCTCCTCACTCGCTGATGATGAAGTTAAGATTCTCATCCTCATGGTAATGTGGCTTTCTCCTTCAAACTTAAACTTTTTTTTTCTCCCCAGTTTTGCATGAGATGTCTACGTTATTATTTTGTTTCGTAGATAATGAACCAAAAGTTTCTTGATTTTTTATTTTCTGCGTTCTTTGACCATGATGGAGAGCATTTATTGTATGGATTTTCTCTGAAAAAAGTTAAAAGAGTTAGAGTTGTAAAGTAAGTCTTTTGTTCCATCTGACTGTAGTTATAGATATATTTTAAGGGTTTGAGGACATCATTCAAAGAAATTGATTTTGTAGGATAAGGTACCTGAGATGCGGGAATTTATTAAATTGTTGTTCTACATATGATTTGTTCCATCTGTTTATGGATTCTACTATATTTCCCATCTCTGTCTGAGATCTAAAAGAAATAGGCTTTTTGTCCCTTGATGAGGGTTTTCATCATCTTCTCAATCAGGTTGGTCACTGTTGTTGTTATGAATGATTTTCCCAAGCTGCTTTCTTTCAAAGTTAGCTAGTCTCCATCACAATAGGAGGATTTCTCTATACATATCCTCTACGAAACGTTCTTAAATATTATTTTAGGGTTTTGGCCTTAGTGACATGATGGTTTACTCCCTTTTATGGTTTTAGCCAAAGTGGAATTTTTGTATTTAGTAAACACGGTGGAACTTTGGCAATTCTATTATTCAAAAGGATATAATAGAATCAACTCGGCACTTCTTAGTAAAATAACTTTTTGAAAATTATGCATTTTTCTTAGAACCCCTTACATTTTTATGTTCTGTTATACGCTTTATATTATTTTTGTAGAAGAAGATTTTTGACATAGCTGTACTCGCCAAGCACTAAAACGTTAGCCATGTTTCTCAAGCTTTGCTTATTGATTCTGATAATATAGTCATCTTAGCATACTGAAAACTAGATTGTATTGTTCCTTGCGGTTTCTTCAATTAATAAAGTTTTCTTTTTTGTAAATGCTTTTATATTTCCACTGCTTTGATGGCACTTTATATTCAATTTGAAAATATGAAAACCAGAACATGATGGAAATGAATTTCACACTGCAGATTGTTAAAAGATTTGTTCAATTTCATGTGGTAGCAGACTATTTAGTCAAAGAATTTGGCCTACTACCGTGGTTATCCTCACTTACATTATTCTATGGAGAGCGACTTATTGGACATCAAGAAGGACGATCTTCTGTTGATATTTTAAAGTTGATTTTGGAGGTAAAAGTGCGCTTATTACCTGATTCTTTGTGCGCTGGATAAATATTAAGCTTATTAGGCAATCATGTTAATTTTCAGTTCTTACTTTTTGTTTTGTAATCCATATCTACTGTTTATATTGTTTAGTGTTAGTGGTCTCTTTTTTGTGCTACCTATGCTTGCGCTTATAAATAATAGATCAAAGTTTATATTAAATCTATAGTATCGGAAGGACATGAAGCTTGAATATGGGAAAAACAAATAAGGGGCCTTTTGGGATCATTTTTATTTTCTATTTATTTTATTTTACATATTTTTTTTATTTGAAATAAAACATATTTAATATGTTAAAATATGTTTTATGTTTATTAATATTGAATATTAATCTATGTTTATTCAGGCAGTGACAATTTGCGGCCAACAACAACTGGTAGCAGTGATAGTTGTTTTTAAGAACACCCAAAATAATTGAAAGTTGTTTTGAATATTTTTAAAAATAATTTGATTTTTCTTGGAAGGAAAATAAAAGTATATGACATAAAAGCTAAAGACATATTAAAAAGAAAACAAAAACAAATGCAAAAAACCGAAGTGATCCCAAATAGGCCTTATGTAATATTCCAGTTTAGCCAAAACGAAAAAAAATATGACAGTTTATACGACCATGTTTTTTAAAATTGAATTATAAACATGCTGATTGTTGACCTTCAACATTCGTTTTCTCCCATTACCACCTTTGGTATTGAGCCCAAGCTCCTTCGAACTGTTCAGTGATCTTTCTGAGTCCATGAATGCTTGATATTTAACAGACGGCTTCGGCTTTCCATTGGGTGGCTGCTTTGGTCTCAATTTTATGCACCCTGTGTCATTGAAATGCTCGCATCCTGTGTCATTGAAATGCTCAAGTCCGACCTCCAATTGTCTGTTGGTGAGTTGCAAATGACTGGTGAAATGTGAAAGATTATATTATGCAATGGTTGTTTAAGCTTAAAAAAAGAAAAAAAAAGGCTGTCCAATTCACTTATTACTTATAATTGTCTCCTGATCAAAGTATTGGTAAAAAAAAAGAAAACAGTGAAAGTGCTCACATATGTGGCAGAGTTTCCAAAGTAGGTAATAATTAATATAAAGAAAAAGACAAACTATTCCTCTCTTTATTTGTGTACATATGAAAATGTGTTTGGGAGCCATAAAAAAAAGGAAGAAGAACCTATGTACGTTCAATGCTTTATGTATTGCTAACCTGCATCCACCATCTTTCTTAAACAACTATATGGCTTTGACATATCATTCTAGTGCACCGCTCATGTTTCTGTTGAGCAAAACATGAAGCTTGCAAACAATTAATATCATAGAACTCATTAGGCCACTCATTCTATAAACAAATAATGTATACTTCTATGTAATAAAATAGAGTTTGAACAATCAAATCACTAATATTGGACATCTAAAACTTTTAATTCTTGATTCTGCAATATTCGATAAATTTGATTCAATACCCTTTTCTAGCTATGAGCTTCAATACAATATGATTCTATATACTCTATGCTTTTTATTGGGAAACAAGAGTTGGATGTTTTAAATTTTGTAGAAAGGATTTTTAAGCATGCTTCTTCCTGAAACTAACACAAAATAGATCTAGTATTTCTTGCGGTTGTGTTTGTAGAAAAGATCAATGTGGATATAAATTATGGAGAAACTCTCAAGTCATGAGCTTAAAATAAAGCAGAAGGCCTGCCACAATAAAAGAGCAGGTTCCATCTATAGTTTACCATGAAAACACGATGGAGAAATCTTGTATGTTTTCTAATTCCTTATCCGTCAACTCAAGGCTCATGTTCATGAAAAGTCAGCATGTGAACTCCAACTAAATAAAAATGCTTAATTAGGTAACTCTATGTCCGCTAACATGCATAGTTTTTGTCACATCTTAAATTTCTTATAATTTCATCTTTATAAAGGCCATCTTGGGTACTCACGACATGATGCCGGTTGAATATATATGAAACTATGTTCTGAACATTTTGAATAATTATGACTTGCACATGTAATCCTCACTCGAATTTTAGTTTTTTTGGAGTGTCGTAAATCCCTAAAAGTAATAGATATTTTTATGCAAAAGCATTCATCACCTCTAGTTTAGCTAGAATGTGATGGTTCAGCTTAAAATGAAAAACGGCCTCATATGTGAGTCTTTGTTCGGAGTCAACTTATGGCTAGTAAATTCTTTTGACCAAATTGAAAGTTGATTTTAGCAAGACTAAATGACATACCAAATTGCTCTTGGCTATAAAATTATGATTCTAACATTCTGAATGTAATGAATTATCGGAATGCCCGGAAGGATTTAAGCTAAATACAAATAAAGCCTCTCTGGTGGATTAGATAGATTTGCACTATTGATCCATTGTTGACCTTATGGCTCTGACGAATCATCTTAACATGCATGTTAAACTATGTACTACATTAAAAATTATAAATTCAACCAATTAGGCTACCTTGCTTATAAAGCAAGGTTATAAGAATCACTATGGGTCGTTTCCAATATATGAGTAGTAAGTCCCCATATGCAGGCATGCTGAAAGCCAAGATTGGAAGCCCTAATCTTCTGGGTAGCTTGTAAATAGATAAATAAGTTCAATGTTGTAATAAATGACATTTTAAATAAATAAATAAAATAATAATAATAAATACAATAAGTTAGGTGTCGGTTAGAGGAGACGCACCCCCTCGTATTTGAGAGGCAAAGTTGAAGCTCTTATCTTGAAGCCGAAGAGGAAGTTGAGTTAGGGTTTTATTAGGTGATTTAATGAATTTTTAATTGTGTGCGCAAGTGTATTTTATTAATGTTAAGAGAGTTTGATTGAATCAGAACTCATGATATATAAATGATAAGCTGGAGGGTGATTGGTCCAAGAAACTGATAAGGTAATTCTTAATGTTATTATTGTTATTAAGATAAATGATATAATTAGTTAAATTAATGCTGTTAAATTTTATTCAATTAGGAAGTGTGTGGAAGAAAGGTATTTATTTTGAGATTGGTAAAAGATTGATGATATAGTGGAGTGGAGGAATAAACTTTACAAAGGTCACTTAAAGATGAAGTGGTTAATTATTAAGATTTTATTAAATAAAGAACTGAATTATTGCTTCATAGAGTTCCTTTTATAATCAGAGGTTTGTTGTGACTTAAGAATTACTGATAAATCAAGTGACAATAAAAAAGGAAAATTAGTGGTTTCATTGACCTTAAATGGATGTAATTAAAAGAAATGAAATGTAAAACTTAAGTCAAACGGGATTACTCTCAAATGGTGTTGATAGGGAATGCAATGTTCTCTTGCACAAAAAAATAAATGTAAATGATAAAGGTATACTTCAGGTGCAAATTTTTGAGGTTACCAATGAGTACAATTTTGAGGATATATTCGGGCATGACGATAATCTTGATATGACCCTTCTCATTTCAATTTAAGTATTTGCACTTTTTAACATCTTAAATTCGGTGGATGTTGAGAACTGAGTGTTAAAAATGGAGAAGATTTTAGATGCTTTGTCTTGTCCTCTAGAGAGAAGGGTTATACTGGGCACTTTTGCCTTAGTGAGATATGCAGAGAGATGGTGGCGAGGACAGTTGTAGGAAAAATTTAGGGTAGAGCCAACCACCTGATTTAGTGGGATAGTTCGTGAATATTTTTAGAGACTAGTTCATAACACTTTGAGCTAGAATGCAAATGCTTGATAAATTCATTAGGCTGATGCGGTGAGATCGATTTATTATGTAATATGAAGCTGAATTCACTATGTCATCAAATTATGCATCCCAATTGATTCTAATGCAGAGGAGAAATTTCACATGTTTTTGTTTGGGCTGAAGGATATGACTAGGCAACCACTAATTCCATCTTGGGATAGATGGTTGTTCTATTTGAGTGGAGAGGTTCTATTTGAGTGGAGAGGGCCTGTACGATTGAGGTGGATTTGGAAGCTAATTAGAGGAGGGACTTTCATAAGAGGAGAAATTTTGAGGGATCCATATTTCCTTGGGGCTCTCACGGAAGTCAGTCTTTTCAGTCATGAAATACAGTTCCTAAGAATGCCAAATCCAGCAGTTTTGATAGCTGGATTAAAGTCAAAAAGTGTGACATGGGAGGTCTCATAAAGATGAGTGTCTTTATGGATCCAAAAAAGTTATTTTTGGTGCCAACATCAGAGTAAAAAATAATTTATCCTACTGCATCATATGAATTGGGTGCTACAAATGTAAAAAGCAAATGAAATTTTTATTTTGGCGAATATATATATATATTGAAAAAGCCCAAGGGATAATATATTAAAAAAGAAAATGTACAGATAGGTTGTATTTGAGGACCCAAAAAAGACACCATACCCACACAATACAACACACACAAAGGTCCCAAAAAGAAAAAATACATGTAAACTCATGGGCTTCGGAACGACCCAATTTAGTCCTGCCTCTGCCTCTAGTTCTAGGAAGAGAGCCAACAAACAAATTGTTGAGTTTTGTGCCATTACCCGAAGTAACCAATGTTTCATCAATTAAATTTTTGAGCTCGAGTAGGCCTCCATTCTTCTTCTTCTTCCTTCTGGGTGCGTAAACCTGTCATTCCTCATTCGAAGACTGGCTTATCTAATCAGTGTGTTGGTCGACAGATTGTTGGACACGTGTAAGCTAATAGCCCCTTGCGCCCGACTAACAGTAACAACTTGCTCGTTCTGATGAGGTGGTAGAGCCACAGTAGAGTGATTGCCAACCGTTGCAACAATAATAGGTTCTAGGGTATGTATATATGTGTATGTATATATATATATATATATACATACACATATATACATACCCTAGAACCTATTATTGTTGCAACGGTTGGCAATCACTCTACTGTGGCTCTACCACCTCATCAGAACGAGCAAGTTGTTACTGTTAGTCGACCTCTGCTACGATATCTTTCGCTCCTCTGTTTTCGTAGAGCTTCGTCGAGCTGCTCCCGTACGCTGCCCCGATCGCATCTCATCTTGGGCTTCGACCTGATCGCGACTGTTCCGTCTTCGTCCTCTTTGTAGAGTTTCTTTCTCTTGTTCCGTCCGTTTGTGTTCCTGTAATCGTTCTCTCACAGAGTTTGCTTCGACCCGACGCGCGTCCCTACGCATCTGGTCGTGACCGTCAGCTCCATTGGTCCGTCTGGTTTCTTTCTTTGCATCTGCGGGCTGAAGGATCGTAGTTATGGTGCTTCCTTCTTCGTCGGTTGATCCTGCCAAAGCTTCTTTCGCCCACGTCGTGGGTAATCATCTTGCGGAATCTACTGTTGTTTTCTCCTTAAGCTAAAAAGAATGTCGTGATGATACGAGTGACTGACCTTTTTTTAAGAAGATAAGTAGGAAGAGTGGTAAAGCAACATTTTTTTTCTCTGATTCAGAAATTTCAACCATAGCTGAGAAATTCAAGTTTGCTCTTATTGAAAAATTTCAGTGGGAGCACCCACCTATGTAAGTTATCAGAAAGA
>NW_018164739.1:3877526-3886146 GCF_001263595.1 Phalaenopsis equestris | reverse complement strand
GAAAGAGCGTTGACGATCTCAAACTTGTAGGCAAGTGGAAAGTAAAACTTTTGGATGGGAGACATGTGTTGATTCAGTTAACCCTAGCTGAAGACTATGCTCAGATTTTTTCTAAAAAATATCTCAACATAGTAGGCAAGTCAATGAAGTTAATCAAGCGGTTTCTTGATTTTGACCCAAATCATGAGTCTCCTACTGTTTTGGTATGAATTAGTTTACGTGATCTCAAGTTGCATTTCTTCAATCACAGGTTTTTTATTCTATTGGATCCATTCTTGAAGATCCTATGAAGCTAGTTATTCCCACCTTTAACCTAATCATGTTTTCTATGGCCAAAATACTTGTGGAAAGGGATATTTTCTTACATGATATTACTGAATTCTGGATGGGCGCAACTCACAAATTGTCATGGAACACAAACCTATTTATTGTACCCACTGTAAGATGTTTGGGCATACACTTGATAAATGTCACAGACTATCCAAATTTGAAAGCTAAAGCTCAAGTAAACAAAGAGAGGTCTAACCCCATTTTTATGGACACATCTGCTCAATCTGTGGAGGAAGTTCCCGCAAGATAGGATTTGGTGTCTGATTTGCCTGTGGATCCCCCTTGCCTACACCGCAGTTCTTGATGAAGAACACCATACTACAGGTACAAATCAAAATGTGCTTATACCACTCATTGTTATTGAAGAAGGTTCACTTACATGCCAAGAAACGAACACACGAGAGTGCTTCCACTCTCTCGATTCGATAAAAGATTAGCTAGTACAACATGTAGTTGTTTCTAATGTTCAACAACCTACACATGTCTGACACACTTTAGAGACCAGACGAGTCAATCTTCGGATGAGGAATGACAATCCATTCCAGGAGGAAGAAGAAGAATGGATGCCGACTCGAGCTCAGAAACTTATTGGATGATACATTGGTTACTACTCGCAATTGCACTCATCTCACTAATTTTTCAGCTGGCTTCTTCCTTAGAATTAGAGGCAGAGGCAAGACAAAATTGGACCGCTCTTTAGTTACCTGATACTTTGTATTTTGACACTTTTTGGTTTTTATTTTCTTTAGGTCTCTCATTTCATAATTGACGTAAGAAAAACTTCTTCCATATTTGAAGACAACTACTTCCACAACAATCATCAAATTACAAAAAAAGACATTTCTATGCATGGACAACATGATAAAAACCTAACCTAAACGGTGACAGCCGAGACAACTCCGAAAACCCAAACAAATCCTTAATCGTAATGACTCAGGACAATGATAGATGAAAATAAAGCCAAATTTCGGCAATCCAGACAACTCCGACAGCCAAAACAACTCGAAACAATGAGGGATGAAAGTAAAGCCAAAGTATGGCAACCCAAACAACCCTGACAACCGAAATAACTTAGAACTATGCTTTAAATAGCTTGCTCTAGCCGAGGGTTGCTGGATGTGAGACTGCAGTGAAGAAGAAAGGAGAAGACAAAGGAAAATGAGCTCAGAAGCGAGGTGAGAAGAAAACCTTTGGGGCTCGATTGGACCGCATCAGAAGCTGCGGGACGCACTAATTAGGTGGAGTTTGCAAAATTTCGTTCCATGGACCCACGTTTCCAGAGAACACCAGAAATCAAGCACCCCAAATGCTTATAATGCCACAATTCGAACCTCACCGCAACTTGGTAGCTGCACCAGACAAGACATACTTCTCAAGAGATATATTTTGTATAGCTTACATCTTACAAGAAATGTATGTCAAGTATATTTTTATACATGCATGTCGGGGCAATCTACCATCCTTCTGCTTGGAAAAAGTTCATTTTCTATACAATTAATTTTAATATTATTCCCTTCAAATATAAAACTGAAGCTATTGATGCTAATGTATAACCTTATAACAACCGAGTAATCTAAGATATCCACTTTTTAGGAATATTTTGTTGGGAATCAGATTTGATAAAGAATTGGATGATTTGTGATAAGTTCTTGCATGAGTACCAATTCCTTATCCATCTTTCTTGTGGAAATCAAATCCATTGAAATATTTTAGATTCTATATTGTTATTATAAGTGTTGTTAAATATGATGCCTTCATATATTTTATGTAGATTAAAACTGATGATCTAGATTGCAAATTTTATGTTGTATACTTGAAAACTAATTTAAAATAAAATTGCTGAGAAATGTTTCACTATCCATCGTATTTGGGCTCCAAAGTTGGGCGATATAATAATATTAATTTTTTTTTTAACCCAAAAATTTACAACGATGTGATGGCCAACCGTTTGGAATTTTTATAAATATCTTTTTTTTCTTAACATTTTTTTAAGATACGAGACTAACCTAAACTCTCAGGTTTCAATCCTCACAAAGCTATTCCACTCTTATTGGAGGTTTTTTGATTTTAACATGGAGTCTTTTTAAGTAACAGCAAATGTCAAATAATGATTAGAAATCCCTAGAAACTGAATGCCATTGATTTTTTCAGCAATTCTAGATCCCTTTTATGCACCTTATTTATTTGTTCTTTTACTTGGGAGCTGTTTGTTATCACTTTTTTTTTCTTTATTTTATTTTTTAATTTTCAGCTAATTTTAATTTTTTTCTTTTTATTAGATCGTCAATGATTTAGTATCCTCTAGCATGATTAGTGAATGGCTGCAACATTGTGCTCTTGAGCTCTTATCAGAGTTTTCATTGCTAGTACTTGAACTGTTTGTGGGTAATGTGAAATTCCTCAAGGAAGATATTTCGTTAGTACGGGGGATGTTAATTGTGATAACATCCACTGCAAAGTTGTCGCAGAAAAGAAATATTTATCAGCCACATTTTATCTTATCACTGGTGTCTTTATTTCAATTATTCCAGGCTGTCAGTGTTACATCTGTTAACTTTGGGTATATCATTGAACTTGGGATTGATGCCATTCTTATGAACACGCCCACACCATGTGTATCACTTGTGGTATTTTTCTTAAGCCCAAATTCTTATGTATAAGTTTGCAATTTCATGATTCTTTTGAAAATCAAATTAACTGGATTGACATTCGTCTTTCCTATATTTCTTTTTTTATTTATACACAAATTGAGCACTGTGACCTCTGTTGGTGTATCAATAATTATTACTTTACACAATGTGGATCGGCGTTAATTGCAATTTGCATTTGTTAACAGATGCGATTTTGGTGATGGCCAGATTGAAAATTCATTTGTAGGGGTGAATAAAGAGTTCAATATGAAGTTTTTTTCTTTTTTAATTGATCATGGAGATATTTATATAGGATATTTAAAATCAGAGGCTTTAGTACATGCTTTTTTAGTGATATATTGCTAATAGGGGAGACATATTTTGAATTAAGTGAATTTTTACCGTACAGAAAATTTTTAGAAAATGGTGCTTAAAATAAGTGGAAACATGTAACTTTAAAATCATAGATCATGCCTGATGGTTAGAGGGAAGGAAGGTCATTGTGTTGCAGAGGGAATTTGTAATTTTTATATGTTGGATAAGTTACTCCAAGATTGAAGATTGGATCATGTTAGTCATTTTACATGTAAATTTCTAGTAGAAGTATTTTTTTCTTTTAGGTTTCGGCCATCAAATAGTGAGTTGGGGTGAAATGGTGATATGCCATTCAAATATTGCGGTGTCATGTGTCTAAACTTGGTTGTATGAGTGTCGGGGAGGGGAAGGTAGGGAGCATAATGCACTAAAGGTTGCTTGAAAAAAAAATGGAATGATATTTCCATCATCATGATTGAGCTTGTTGGTTCACAACCATTTTTTTGACCAATTTCCCCACTGAATTTTCCCATTAGATTGATGATGATCTAAACTGATAAGATTTTATTTATATTTTAAAATTAAAAAAAATTAGGAATTAATATTTTAATATTTGTTTATTATCTTGCGTGAAGATTATCATATTTTTAATTGATATCGGTTAGTTAGGAAATCAGCAGAAACGAAAGCAAACTTTTATTAGCACTGGATTAGGGCGACAACATGACACAATCGGAAAAGGGAAAATACAACAACAAATCAACCTCCGGCTAGGACCGGAAGATAAGATCTAAGGGCGGTCGACAAAGTGGCAAGGGAAAAAGGTAAGGTTTGAGGGCTGTCGGGTATGTTGGAAGGGTGGTTGGTGGCCGGTTTAGGGGTTTGAGAGTGGGGTGGCAGGGAAAGCTGCAGGAAAGGGTGGTGAAGGAAAAACTGCAAGGAAAGGGTGGTGAAGGGTGTTGGGTGCTGCTGGGATGAGCCAGACACAAGGAGAATTGCTTTGAAAGGTTGCATGGATGTATGTGGGCGGTTGGGAGTGTTGGACAACAAGGCCAACAACAGGTTGGAGAGGAACAGGGTGTTGGGAGGCGGATTGGAGGTCTGGACGGCAAGTTGCGGTACGAGGAGGGGGAGTGGGGGGGCAGCAGTGTAGTTGGGATGAGGTAGGGAGGCCGACGACTATGATGAGTAGAGGAGAAGGGTTAAGGAAGATGATAGGGGAAGATATATTACTACCTCGAAGCAAAATACAATCCAAGCACTACGCGTCATCAGATGTAGCCCTAGCAAGGGAAAAGGAAACTTGAAGGAGAATTTGAAAACAACAATACAACATCACATAACCCTAAGCAAACAAAATAAACATATACTAACTAATTGATAAAATAGGAAGGTAAGACCCTCCCTTGGGCGACAACCAGAAAAGAAAGGGGAAGAAGCGCCAATATAAGGAAAATGAACGCTATAAGGGTCGTCCTGCCCATTGGGAGCGAACGACTGGGTGTTCCAACCTCCTGGTGGATCGAAATAGTTCAAGCAGAACCAAATGGCCGGTTTAACCCTTCCCTCGAGTCCTGCTTGTCACCCAACCCTACGTGATTATCCTTAGAGATAGTTTGGATAATCTAGCTATTAGGCAACATATATATATATATATAAGACACATTCTTATTCAAATTGATAATGAAGAAGATTACACACGCTTTTTTGCAAGAAGGATAATTTAGATTAATGACAGAATAATGAAGATTCTGAAATGGTCTGTGAATTTTGACCCACAGACGGAACAACAAATCATTCTGGTTTGGATTTGCCTTCCTGGTCTGAAATTTCATTATTTTTCTCAAAAAGTGTTGTATTCTATTGCCTCAGCTTATGATAAGTTACTCAAGACGGACATTTCTTGTTTTAATCTTTCCCGTCCATCTGAAGTCAGAGTACTTGTTGAAAGAGACATTACTTCTTTTGCTTATGAGGAAATTTGGTTGGACACACAACATCATGGATATTGGCAGAATGTAGAGATTGAGCATTTTCCTTCGTATTGTTGGAATTGTTGTATGTTCGGCCACTCCAGTTCTCAATGCCATCATCTACATCCCCACCCCAGACCAAAAAAGCAAAGTGTTCTTCTAGAGGCAGTGATTTCAACTCCTGATCAGCTTCATGTTATTGACACTATCGATCATCAAAAAGATACAGTTAAAGACGTCACTATCACACAGACAATATATCAACCATTCAGTCTCCACACATTATTGTAGCTTCCCCGTATTTGGAACCTCTTATCGTGGAGGCGAGAGATTCTTCAGATTCCGCTGCCCTAGAACCTACCAATGATACAGGTGAAAATACCTCTGTTGCTTCACTACCGCCTCATCAGGTTCAGAAAGATGTTAATGCTATTCAGACTCAAGGGGATCATGATTTGCAACGTCCTACACCTGTCCGACCACTTTTGGACCAATCCATTCATCATATGAGTCAATCATCGGATGAGGAATGATAGGTCTACACATCCAGGAGGAAGAAGAAGAATGGAGACGTACTTGAGCTCAGAACTGTTGGATGATACTTTGTTTACTTCGGGTAATGGTACATAGGGCTGTAAACGAGCCGAGCTTGAGCGAGGTCAGGCTTGGCTCGTGTTCACCTCGTTTGAAATAGTTCGTGTTCGAAATCGACTCGTGCTCGAAATTGACTCGTGAACATTGTGTTCGTGTTCGGCTCGATTTAAAAATTTGTGTTTGTTTTGTGTTTGTGTTCGACTCGAAATTAGCTCGGAAAAATTAAATTAAAAAAAATTGATGTAAAGTGTGAGATTCAAACTTGGACCAAATATATACAAAAAAAGGCACTAACCACATTACCACACGAGATGTTATGATTTAAACTTAGATATAAGTATATATAATATATTATTATCTAAATAATTGAATATATTTTTTAAATTTTGAGCTAAAACGAGCCGACCACGAGCAAACAAAGAGTTGTTCGTGTTCGGCTCGTTTATAATTCGAGCTTTAAAAACTTCTTCATGTTCGGCTCGTTTACTTAACGAACGAGCTGAACACGAGCTACTTAACGAGCTAAACATGAGCTGTTCGCTAACTACGAGCTTTTTTGACAGCCCTAATGGTACACACTTTACTAATTTGTTACCTGGTTCTCTTTCGAGAACTTGAGGCAGAGGAAGAACTAAAGTGAGACTTATCTAGCACCTTTGCGTCTGTTGGTGGATTTTTGGTTTTTTATCTTTATGTATCTTTGATTCTCTTGATTTTTGTGTGTTGTATTGTGTGAGTTCGTCATTCTTTTAGGTCATCTCGTACAACCTATATGTACCTTTTCTTCTTTAATATATTAGCCATTGAACTTTTTTTTAAATATATATATATATATATATATATGTATATATACTTTATTATTATTATTTTTTTGAAAAAGCCCAAGGGCTAATATATTTAAAGGAAGAAAGATACAGATAGATGAAAATACAGAAAAATACATGAGAGCCTAAAAACCAAAAGTGTCAAAACATGTAGTATCAGGTAGCTAGAGAGCGACTCATATTTGCCCTGCCACTGCCTCTAGTTCCAGGGAAGGAGACACCTAATAAATTGATAAGATGAGTGCCATTGCCAGTAGTAACCAATGTATCGCCTAATAAGTTCTTGAGCTCGAGTCGTCCTCCATTCTTCTTTTTCCTCCTGGAATAGACCAACCATTTCTTATCTGAAGATTCACTCATCTGATCAGTGGATTGTTCTAAAGTATGCCGGACATGTGTAGGTTGTTGAACATTGGAAACATATACTTGTTGTACCAGCTGATCTTTTATTGGATCAAAGGAGCACTCTCGTGTGTCTTGGCATGTAAATGAGCTTTCTTCAACAACAATGAGTGGTATGGCACGTTTGGATTTGTACTAGTAGTATGGGGAGATGTTTAATGAGGATTCAGAGTACTATGCTCCAATCCAGTAACTGGAATAGAGTGTTCAAAAGCAGGAGCATCCAGGGGTAGAACGACTTGGGTATGATGTTCTTTATCTGAGACGACAAAGGTTTGAATAGGAGGCTCCTCAAAAATTTTCTCATTAGGAACAACGTCAGTCAGATGAGCAGAGGTATATGTGGTGTTTGAAAGAGGGTCGGGTTGCACCTTCTTAGCAGGGATGGTAGGTGGAAGACGTCCACTTCTAATTCAGTATGAAAAATTTTTTGAACAGGTTGCTGATCTTTAGTAATACCCAGCCTTAGATGAAAATGCAAACTATAGCAAATAGTAGAACTGTGGCTAAACATACTATAATGAGAGCAATAAGGAGAGTGTGGTTCTATTTCAACATTTTACCAATACCCGTTGTGAGTGGATCTAATCCATACCTCATCCGAAGTTGGTTGGGTGATATCTCTATCAGCGAACACACAAACCACAGAGGGTCTGACGACAGCAAGCGTAGGACTATCAACCTTGAGAGTCTTGCCGTAAACAGTTGCTAAGGAGTATAAAATTTTCAAGTTGAACATGTGTAGTTTTAACTCCGGATACTTTATCCAAATAAAAAAGATAGGGGACTCCGCTTTTGAATCAAAGTCGACAGTCTACTTCAGGATTTTAATAAAACGTTTGTCAATCTTGATTACTTTTTGAAAAAAAATACGTGTAATCCAAATCGTGAGATAACTGAATAAGTATATGTCGGTTGTCAAGTAAGCCAATATTATAACTACCCAATAGCTTCATAGCATCAAAATCTTTCCGAATGATCTCAAATTTAGGGTGACCATAAAGGAATTTCCCCATTAGAGCAAAACACCAAGAAGACATAAGAGTACTGGTTTCAACATCAGAGAGAAAAAAAGCAGGTTTCTCATTTTTTTTACCAAGTTTTTTAATGAAAGTTTAATCACCACCACTTTCAAGAGCCTTGTGGAAGGATTGTGGAACAATGCAGAACTTACCGATACCAAAATCAGGCTCTGAACCTGAAATAGGGGCACGCGTAGGATTAGAAATGTCGCCGGCAAAAACAGTGGCATAGGAACGGAGCGTCGAGGCCATCTCCACTAGGCAAGATGACCACAGTCGGATTCTGGAGCGGCGTGGCAAGCAGGAGAGGTGAATGCGAGTAGAAAGAGGAAGGCGTCATCTTTCGGAAGCGTCAAACTGCGAGAAGAAACCGTCGTGGTCGGGCAGGAGAGGAGAATGTGAGCAAACAATCACGTCGTCGGTTAGGAGACGATGTGTGAGCAGACCGACGCGTCATCGTCTTCAGGTAAGGTGAGCGGACATACGTCGTCGAGTTAGAGATGCGACCTGCGAGCGTACGAAAGAGCGTC
>NW_018164739.1:3840804-3877363 GCF_001263595.1 Phalaenopsis equestris | reverse complement strand
TATATATATATATATATATATATATATTAAGGAAAGAGCAACATGTGGCTCTCTACGTGTTAATATAAAAAAAAGGTACAAAAGTGAGAGAGGGAAGGAGGATCCCCATCTAAAAATAAAAGGAGGGTCCTAGGGGTTCCTCTATTCATATTACAACTCCACGCCAAAAAAAGAAAGAAAAGTGATAAAAGGTATTGTGTACCTAAAATACATGAGATCCAGTATACCAAAAGAAAATTATACCCAATCTATAGATGTACACAAAAAACAACCAAAAAACCGAAGAAAGAGCTTGAGTGATTCGATGAGTTTGAAGAGACGACATCAACATCCAGTTGAGACCCAAATAAGTCATGTGTAGAGCAAGCCACATGAGAATCCTGCAGAGATCAAAATACAGAAGCAAAAGAGAGAAACCGCATCGCTTTCCATCATAGAAGACAGTAAACCGAGGAGGCCATGACCACACTATAATCTTTGTAGTCCAAAGGAAAACATACGAGAGCTCCTGCAATAGATCAAACAGAGGAACACAACAGGAAAGAAATTCCACAAAAGGAATAAGAAAATGAGGGGAGCCCTCGTCCGGAAACAACTCCTGCCTAAGGAGCAAGAAATGCCAAACCGAGCATGGCGTAGTAACAGTACAACAGGTGAGTAGTAAACCACCACATAGTCGCAAGCAAGGAAGAGGAACCACACAAAGGTATTCACGATAAAGAACAGCCCAAGGGCATCCATATCCCCAGCCCCTAAGCAGCAGACAGAAATAACACAAAGAAATAATCCAAACCATCCCAATACTGAAGTATGAATACAGAAAATAGAGGATAGGAGACTTGAATACCATAGAAAATGCCATATAGCCCATCCAAATTGTTTGGCAAAATAGGGGCCGAACCATTCCACCGAAATACATAAAAAATAAACAGGGGGCATCAAAGAAACATGCTATCCGGAACCATCACAACGGACATAAGGAGCATCTAACTTGTCCCCAAGAACCAAAGTGTAGAGGGGGGGGGTGGACAGATCCCACCACCCAACAGTTGTAACTTGTACTACCAAAAATAACAAGCCAATTTGCGGGTCTATTCCCCCTCACGATATATGAACCTCCAAGTAATAGACATTTGAGAGGTTAATAGTTTAATCCTCTTAATGTAATAGAGAATATCCTAGGAGGCATCAACCCCATTAGCAAGAATATCAACCAAAATGCGAGAGTCACTTTCAAAGATAATAAAATGCTAACTAAGTGAATGAGCTATCATGACAACCGTCAAGATGGCCCGAGCCTCCGCCTTAAGAGGTGTATCAGAGAAACAGGGAGATGAAAATAAAAGAATACAATCCCCGACATTATTCCTAGCAATGCCCCCACAACCTGTACTGCAAGATTTCCAGCTCCCATCAGTGTTAAACTTTACCCACCCCGTGACCGCCATCTCACCAAAACTGGGAGTTGCGGTATCCTCTCCGAACCATAGCCGTGGACCCCAAAGATTGAAAATAAGTGATGCCCGAAAAGAAGCATTGTTTAACATTACTCGTCCTCCAAAGCTTATTAACATAAACAATTATATTTGTAAAAACCATCGTATTATGAATGACTTTACCCTCATGTTTAATATCATTTCGAGCCATCCATATAAACCAACATATAATGTAAGGGTAATTTTGTAAAAAAATGTTTCTGCTTTCGATCCAATTACAAACCAGAGTGGTAAAAAAAGATTCTGATTCGGATGCAGAATAATGCCAAACCAAAGACCAACCTTCCGCCAAATAAACTGTGAATAGAGATATAAAAGAAAAAATGCTTAATAGACTCCTCCGCCGCATTACACAAACAACAACGTGACGCAAGTCTCAAACCCTTCAATTTTAAAATATCATCACAAGGAATAACCGAATGGAAGATCCACCAAGCCACGAAAGACATAGACGGGGTTAAAGTCCAACTCCAAACACTCTCTCCCCAAGGGAGCTTATGAAAATTATGTAAAGCAGAATATAATGAAGCAGAATATAATGACTTGGTAGTGGAGCAAGAAATAAGAAATTTCAAAGTAGGAGTATCTTGTATTTGAGACTCAATATGAATTGTGGCAATAAAAGTAGCTCCCTCAAGCCCCAAAAAGCTGAGAAGGAAAGGGAATTCCAATGACCATCCACCCAGGTGTTAGAAACCAGAAGGCTAGAAAACCTTGTATCCCTCATATCAAACATAACATGGGACCAACAATCGTGCCAAATTGAAATATTACCACTCCCCACCTCCCAGTAAAGGAACTCCTTTGCCCAATCTCTAATATGAAGCATCCTCTTCTACATCGTGAAATCCCCCAACCTCTAGTTAATCAGAGCAGGATGGGAAGAGTGGTAATATTTACCAACCATGAAATTGGCTCACAAAGAATTCCCTTTTCAGAAATTAAACCATTGCTTAAAAACATTAATATCAGCAATATGATGCAAGAAATTGAAACCCAAACCACCAACATAAATTGGTTTGCAAATATTTTTTCAAGGCATCCATCTTCTACTTGAATGATTCTCCACCCATAAAAAACTTGTTAAAACATCTTTCGAGGCTCAATAGGGTACTCTTTTTAAGTTGGAAAACTTGAAGGATATATAAAGGAAGAGAATGGAAAATAGTCCTGAGTAAAGTAATTCTACCTCCAAAAGAGAGGAAGTTACTTTTCCAATACAAAATTTTTTTCCGCACCTTTTCGACCACCTCATCAAACTGAATCCGTCTTTTCCCGTCCTTAAGTGAAAAAGCCCCTAGATATTTAAGAGGAAGGGTTGAAAGAGAGAAGTCAGTAAAGTTGGCAATCCAACACGCATTAGATCGATTGATTGTGTTCCCCATGTATAAGTTGCATTTATTTACACTAAAAAGGAGCCCAAGAACATATTGGAAATCTTCCATTAAACAATGTATTTTTTTACCGCTTTTTTGCTAGCATTAGAAAACAAAATCATGTCATCGACATACGCCATATGCGTAACTAACATATTGGATTTATGAGCATAATGCAAGATAGGGTTTTGCCTGAAAAGATCATTTAAAAGGCGAGAGAGATAATCATATATCAAAATGAAAATAGTAGGGGATAAGGGGTCACCCTACTTAATCCCATGACCCGCACTAAAGAAACCCCGAGATTGACCGTTAATGTAGATATTATATTTATTGCAATGAAGCCATGAGATAATTAGTTTGCAAAAATCCTGAGAGAAACCCCGAGCCTTAAGAACCTGCAAGATAAAATTCAAACTAACCGAGTCATAAGCTTTGCGAATGTTTTTTTTAGTAACCATGTTTCCTCCTCTACATTTCTTATCAATATCCAGCATAAGTTCCCGCGCAAGCATAATATTATCCGTGATCCCTTGCCCTTGAATAAAAACAGATTGATTCGAAGATATTAATTTATGGAGATGAGGTTGAATCCGTCTGACCAACAATTTACTAATCATTTTAGATATAACTGAAGTCAGAGAAATAGACCTAAAATGATCCCAAGTGGTTTTTTGAGTATTTTTGGGGATGAGGACAATAGTAGCAGCAGAGAAATAACTCCCTGGGGTCTCACCCTTAAAGAAACTTTGGATAGCTTCCACCACCTTTTCGTTAACAATACTCCAACATTTAATATAGAAAGCTCACGTGAAACTATCGGACCCAGGGGCTTTGTTACTATTGATTTCCAAAAGAGTAGAATAAATTTCCCCGGCGGAGGGAATACCACATAAACTGAGATCCTCCATGCGATTACATACATCATCAAATAATGAAACATCAATAGAGCCCGAGGTTTCATGATGCTCAAAAAGTTTATAAAAATAAAGAACAGCGCTCTCCCCAAGCTCCTCATCCCTAGTGATCCAGATCCCCTCATGATTTTTAATTCTAACAATGGTATTATTGGTCCGTCATTGTTTAATTCAAGCATGAAAATATTTATTGTTTCTATCTCCTTGAGAAAAGTAAGTCTCCCCTGCTTTTTGTTGCAACAACTCTTCCTCCCAATGGGAGGCCTCCAATAAATCTCTATTAGCCTCCTGCATTTCATGAATATTATCATCAGAAGATTCATCAAGAGCCTGTAAGAGACTGACTCTCTGTTCAACCCTCTTAACTCTAGCGTGAACATCTTCAAAAACCTTCCGGTTCCAAGACCTTAAAGCAGAAGCCACCTTTTTATGGAGCAGAGAGTGAACCAAAGTGAACAAAGCATTGCCCACCTCCTCACACCTCCAATTAGTAGCAATAACTCTCAAAAAATCATCATGTCTAGCCCAATCATTTAAATAACGAAAATGATATTTTGAGACCTTTTTGAAAAAATCAAAGGATAGGAGGGGGCTGTGATCAAAATCAGATCTGCAAAGATGCTGAACTTGAGAGAAACCATAAGAGGATGTCCACAGTTGATTAGCAAAACACCTATCAAGTCGTTCAAAAAGCTTGCCCTTTTTCCAAGTAAACTTAGAACCAACAAAGCCCAAATCAGAGATGCCAGCCAAGTCCATAGCTTCAGTGAATTTATCTATCAAATTGGTGTTAACTCTCCGACCACCCAATTTTTCTGAATCATGCATAATCATATTAAAGTCACCTCCCACTAACCAATTATGGTGGATAAGAGCACGCATATCAGATAATTTGTGCCAAAGATCATATCTTGCAGTGTTAGAAGTCCCGACGTAAACGAAAGTAAGACAACTAGAAAATTCCTCCATGAAGAAAGAGGTGTGCACAAACTATCTATCATCAATAACGACATCAACTGTGATATGCTTCTGCCAAAACAACCAAATCTTGTTAGAGCAATTAGCAAAGAAAGAAAATTTTTTGAATTTACCCAAAATACGATCATCTGGAGAGGAGATCAAGGATTCCAAGATAACAAAAGTACCAGCCTTATGAATCCTTGTATTAATTTAAGTCTACCAAGGGAGTGAGGATCCACAAATCCCCTGATATTCCAAATTAGTACGTTAAACATGAGTAGACATTTTACCCTTCCTAGAAGATCTTGGCCGGGTGTGTCCATTTTCTCCATCAGAATAATAGTGATTCATATCCAGCAAATTACTCCCAATATTGTGATTTTGAACCTCCTTTTGGCCTCTAAACTTTCTCCGACGATATTTTTGAACATGTCATTCATCCCTTAACATTTTAGAAATATCCTCCAAAGGAGTATCAGAAATATCATTAAAATGATGTGAATATAGAGAGATATTATCAGGATTCAAAACATCAGGAAGAGAGGCCGAAGATAGATGAGCCCCATCAGTGTTAGAAAGAATAGGAGGAACCATCCCAGGCATCACTTGCTCATCTCTCCCAACAGGAGATAAAGGTCGTTGAGGAGGCGGACAGGCCGCCCCTCATGAGGAGCCAAAACAGGGTGTATTGGTAGGTGAGAAACCTCGACAGGAACAATTGCCGGAGCATCCAAAACATTTTCCACAGGGAGCGGAGGCACCTGCTCAACATTTGACTGTTTTCTAGCTCCCCCTTTCTGCAACTCAGGGTACCAAAAACATTGATCCGGGCCGTGGCCAAACATACGACAATGAGTAGAGTAAGAAGGATGTTGTTCTGATAAATCCTGCTGCCAGTATCCACTGTGAGCCGAACCAATCCAAACTTCATCAGGTGGAGGTAAGTTAACATCCCGTTCGATTAAAACCCTAGCCATAAACGGTCTCGAGAGATTATAAGTGGGAGCATCAAGTTTATGGGGTCTCCCGAATATAGCAGACAAGGAAAACAATTTCTCATGATTAAATAAAACAAGACATTGTCGGAGTCGAAGAGGAAGAGAGCAAACTTACCCCCTTTCATACCCAAACGTCGAATGAAAGTAGTCTCGGTACCGAGCACGAGAGAATCGTGAAAGGCGGGAGGGAAGTTTGGGACGCCGCCGACGGTCACGCCGGCATAAGAACGAGCTATGGAGGACGACTTACCCGCGTCACTATCGAATCGCAAACCCTAGCTACTCATCGTGCTTATATATATACACACACACACACATATGCCAATTTCGTCGGTAGCAACACGCTCTGCTAGGGTTTCGCCCTACGGCCCGACCCGGACGTTGAATGAAAGTAGTCTCTGTACCGAGCGCTAGAGAATCATGAAAGGCTGGAGGGAAGTTTGGCACGCCGCCGACGGTCTTGCTGGCATAAAAACGAGCCATGGAGGACGACTTGCCCGTGTTGCCATCGAATCGCAAACCCTAGCAGAACCAGAATAAAAAACATCACGCTTATATATATCGTTGGCAGCGACACTCTCTGCTAGGGTTTCGCCCCACGACGATTCCCGACGGTGAATCTCTCGGCTTATTCCCTTCTCTTCGACGTCTCCCACGACGATGTTCACGTAGATAATGCTCTAGTCTCTCCTATTGAAGTCGATCACTCCCTGTCGTCTCCGTAGTTGTGAGGATCACTCCTGTCGTCGTCGTCTGATTCCATTGACGATGGTGCTATTTCCCGCAGTCGTCTTTCGTAGCCGACGACCTTTCTTCTTGCAACCGTCTCCTCGCTCGCTCGAGACAAAACGAGCCCGTCAGACAGCACCTGAAGTCTGCTCGTTTCCTTGCGGCCCGCCACACAGTTCTTTTCCGACCGTGACCATCTTGTGAGGGAGATGGGCTCGACGCTCTGTTCCTATGCAAATGCCCTTGCCGACGACTTTCCCATTCTTGCTTGTGCCCCTATTTCAGTTTCAGAGCCTGGTTTTGGTATCGGTAAGTCTTGCAATGTTCCACAATCTTTCCACGAGGTTCTTGAAGGTGGTGGTGATCACATTTTTATTAAAAAACTTGGAAGAAAAATTGGAAACCTGCTCTTATTCTTACTGAGGTTGAAACTAGTAATCCGCGTTCTCTTGGCGTTGTGTTCTAGTGGGGAAATTCCTTTATGGTCACCCAAAACTGAAGATCTTTTGGAAAGAGTTTGATGCTATGAAATTATTGGGCAAAAAAAAATTATATTTTAATATAGATTGTCACTATTCACAACGGGTATTGACAAAATGTTGAAATAGAACCACATTATTCTTATTGCTGTCATTGTAACATATTTGGCTACAGTTCTACTATTTGTTATCGCTTGCATCCTTATTTAAGACCAAATATCGCTAAAGATCAGTCACCTACCATTCTTGCTGAGAAGGTGCAATCCGATCCTCTTTCCAACATCGCAGTTCCAGATGAAAAACACCATATTACAGGTACAAATCCAAATGTGCTGATACCACTTACTGTTATTGAAGAAGGTCCACTCACATGCCAAGACACACAAGAGTGCTCCTTCGATCTGATAAAAGATCAGTTGGTACAACAAGTAGTTGCTTCTATTGTTGAACAACCCACACATATCCTGCACACTTCAGACTATTCCGCTGATCAGGGGTGCCAATCTTCGGATGAGAAATAATAGGTCTACACAAGGAGGAAGAAGAAGAACGCAGGACGACTCAAGCTAGAGAATCTATTGGATGATACATTAGTTACTACTGGCAATGGAACTCATCTGACCAATTTATTAGCTGACTCCTTCCCTAGAACTAGAGGCAAAGACAATAAAAAATTGGGTCTCTTATGTATTTTGTTGTATTCCCTAGAACACCATACTACCAGCTACCTGATACTCCTATTTTGACACTTTTTGGTTTTTTATTTTGATCTGTTATGTATTTTGTTATATTTTCTCTTTTTGGAACCATTTGATGTGGTAGTTTTTGTGTGGACAGGGTGCCATGTTAGGGACCTCCCACAATCTGTACCCAACTTTTTATTTAATATAATAGCCTTTGGCCTTGCAAGAAAAAAAAAAAAGATATATATATGATGACTTTAAGAAGTTCCTACATTTTATGCTTATTAAGGATTTGATAATTCAATCACGATGAAGATTAAAACTTTATTTATGGGGAGATTAATGAATATGAAAATGAATAAAAGATATGAAGCAGAATAATCATAATAAAAAAAAGAGTAGTTAGAATTAATATTTGGAACTCCTTGCACATAACATTGTGTGGGATTTTAGCTCTTAGTTTGGATCATAGAGTACAACGACTATAACAATAACAACAACAACATCAAGTCTTTATTCCACTAAGTGAGGTCAGTTACATGTATTTTTTTTCTCCATTGCGTTATAACATGAAAAAAAAGAAACTTGGAATTATCTTGAGAATGTTGTTGAAATTGGCAAGTGGTGATTTATTTGAAATGTGTTAGACGGCACCGACGAAGCTTTCTGTCACTCCGAGCCCACTAAATAATTTGAAGGCTTATTAGGTGTAAGGCTAAAAGGGTAATTTTGTCATTTGTTAGTTATTATTGTATGGGTATAAATAGGGTTAATATGCTTAGGGTTAGGTTATGTGATGTATGTGATCAGTGACTTGAATCTATGAGTTAGGGTTTGGGAGAGATCGCATACCTCTGGAATTGTAGGTGTTTATCCTTTATATATTTGGAATTGTATTGCTTTGATTTGATATCTTCAGAATAAAATCTATTATTTTACCATTTTTACAGTAAAAAACTCGTCTGATTCCTCTCAAATTGATATAAGAGCAATCAATCTCTGCGAAATAAGTGATGAGATCATGACGTACAAATAACCTCAAAATTTTGACCTAATCGCGATAAGAGCTAGCTGAGACGCCGAAGACACGGTCGCAATACAAGGGGATTGCATACAGGTATCCTTTCATAAAAGCCAACTACGAGATCGGGCGTGCTCTAGTCGCTCTTCGAGACCCAATGATTGGATCAATTGTGCTCTACTAACTGAACTTCACTATATGGGAAGCCGATGATGGGATTGCGGCATTCCCATCGCGATTCATGCTAGTTGGGAAGCCAAGACGGGATCACGACTTACAACCTTTCAATGCAGTCGCGATTTGGGCTACCTACGAAGCCAACAATAGGATTTCAATGTGCAGGATCCAACTGTCTTGGGAGTGATGACGACCAAGAAAGTAGATGCTTTGGAGGAGAAATTGGAGGAAGAAGTGAGCCAAATCATATCTGAAATGGAGTGACGTTTCCCGTTCCTGGTGGGGCAGTTCTTCTTATTGGAGGGGCTGTTTTCGTCCATGGTGGGGTGATTTAAAGCATTGAAAGAAATGATAAAAAAAATAGCAGAGTTTCACTTAAACCCACTGCCGCCTGTTGTGGGATCGAGTGACGATGCTGGAGTGAATGCGAGCTGCAAAAATCAGAAGGATTCATGCGACATCAGGGCAGCACTGCTGCTTTGGGTGGGATCTGGAGCTGCAGAATCGAATCAAGAGCAGACTTGAGTGACAACATATTGTAGGAATAGTAGGATATTCAGACGACTTGAGCAAAAAAAGCATGCGGGATCAAATGAAGGAGTCGAGAGTGGATTCAAGCAGCAACATCAGGAGGGAATTGCACGACATTTAGATGCTTTGAACCAACGACAACAAGCCTAACAAGCCGAATTGCGATTAGGGGTTGAAGAAGATCTATTCAAAGAATTTTGACCTTAAACATGAAATCATGGTGGGTGTGACCCCGATGAAGGGCTGTACCTAACTTCGCCGTCACCTTTCACTGCAGCAATTTTCCTGGCAGAAAGCGATTCAAGAGTAATGATAGGAACGAGACAAGTGGAGAAGAGCATGAGAGTTTATATGAGATTGATTTTGGCTTTGCAAAGTATTTAGGAGGGAGACAAGATGGTGGTATTTCATGGTGCCTCTAGTTTGTACAAGTTTTTGTGACACGTGCGTATGGACACCTAGATTGAACTGGTCTAAGAGTAATGATAGGAACGAGACAAGTGGAGAAGAGTATGAGAGTTTATATGAGATTGATTTTGGCTTCGCAAAGTGTTTTGGAGTTGACAAGATGGTGGCGTTTGGCGGTGATTCTAATTTGTGCAATACTTTGTGACGCTTGCGTATGGACACCTAGATTGAACTGGTTTAGGACTCGGGAGGCCGACGAGCCCTCTCAAGCGGGAGTGTCGCCTGTTTCAAGAAGGGGGTCCACTCCTAGCTCCTAGGATTATATATGTGTTTTTGACCTTTTAAGGTTTAGTTTTTGGTGTGTTTGTTTCGGGACTGCCATTGACGTCTCTCATTTCCCCTCTAGGGCTATATCTTAGGTGTTCCAAGTGCTGTGTCAGCTGTATCTTGATCTCTAGTGGTGTTTATGCTTCCCATATCTTTTCTTATCCCTTCCCGCATTGACTCCCTCCACCCTCGTTGCTACATCTTTGTTGCCTCTCCCTCTGAAAACAACAAACTATTGTTTTTTCTTTCTCTCCACTTACTTGCTGCAGCCCCCTGAAACAACAATCTGTAGGTTAGTTTGGTGGATCAGCTTTGGTGGGCAGGCTTTTTTGTGTAAGTGGTGGTGTGATGGAGGATGATAGAATGAAAAGGATGGAGAGTGGATGCTGAAGAGTATGGGAAGATATGTGGAAGAATATAAGTAATTATACTTACTAGCTACAATTTTTTGCACACAACATGGAGGATCCTAACACTTTGATAAGATCATATAACATGCGCAAAAAAACATTCTGATGAACCTATCATTTTATGCCAAATTTTATAGAAGGATATTTCACTCAAATGTTTTTTACTATAATAAATTGGCCTTAGCTCCTAAATATTGAAATGATCAAGGGAAATAATAAATAATTCACCGTTACATTATTTAAACATGAAATAAAACCTACAATCATATAAGCATACAAACATACTAAAGGCATAACACAATTATATGAATTATGGCATAATCATAATACATGATAACATTAAAACGTCAATATAATACAACAATTTAAGCTGGAAAATTCGCATTTGCTATATCGTTTGCAATCGACTTGACATAAAAAAATCATAATTAATTATTTGGTATATTTTGTCTTATTTTCTTCATATTTTCTTTTAATTTTCAAACTTATATTGCTATTTATGTATCTAGTTTGTATTAGAGTGATTTTTTTACAACTGATGACCGAAAGATATCACGATCTTCTCAATCATTCTTATTTCATTTGGAATTGCTTCTTTTCATTCTTTTTATATATTGTTTGAACGAGTACATCAAGATTACTAAAAGCATTATCGTTCACATCATCTCATGTTAATATTACCAAAACACATCAACAATTGTTTAAATTCTATTAGCAACTATTTTGTTTATAAGAAACATATTTCAATTTAGTTTAATAGAAAATATTTTGTGAAGAACTATATCAACTTTTAAAAATTTATCAATTTGAATGCTCTTTACATGAAGTATTCCGAAAAGCTTATAGAACAATAGGGGTTGCCACTTGGATAACTCCAAGATTTATGAATTTGTGCAATAAACATAGCTAGCTATGCCGTTAGAAAGGTCAATGTAGGGATTTTATCCCCAATTATCTTTTTCTATGCTCAAATTGGTGATTGAGTCGAGCACTGAAATTAAATCAACGAATTTCTACTTTGTGACAATATGTGCAAGAGCTTAAAGGAGAGCCCTCCACCATCCCATGGAATAATGGAAAAAAACGAAGTTTCTTTATTTATAAGGGATTCAATGAAGAATAGTGTTGTAGTTTAGCTGAGATGAGTGTCAGATAAGGGAGAGGCTTAATCCTTAAGATTTGTTGCAAGCAAAAATGTACATGACATTTTATCTCACAATTGATGAAAATATTTGAGGATTTAACCACCTGATCTCTAAGATTACGGTTAGACTATTATACCCTGGAAATATTGAATAGATGGATAATTCCTTTAGAAGTTGAGATTTATTTTGTTATAGATCCAAATCTATTTCTTAGAATCATGTTGGTGGCACTAAGTTGGTGTTGTGGATGGTCTGGTTTGGGCCAGCATATTCTTGTGGAAGTCAAGAGATTAATGTCGTATTTCTTAGGCTTGATTGAGGGGTTGTCACAAATCTTGAAACAATCTAGTGACGTAGATTTAAAAGTACCATTTCCTTACCTTTCCACCATTACATAGATATCACACTTGAAACTTTTTGCTTCTTAATTGAATGGTTGGGATTAATTTTGAGTGAATAAATTTTTATTAATTCATTAAGTCTTATGAATGGTCAATGAAGTTAATTTTTCCCGAGAAACACTTGTGTTCTCAAGGTTATACTTGTGAGAAATGTGCTCACTAAACAATTCTCAGTGATGGCATTGATGGAGAAACTCATTGGGTCAAGGCGGCAAGTACACACATTGAAGGTTCATCTTGAGAGAAGGGAATGCATAATCCGATTTGGATACTTGATGTGGAGGTAGAAGAGAGTGTTTGATGGAACTCAAAAATAAAAGTGAACAGGACGTCGTAGAATTTTTTTAAGTTGTTTGATCAAGTGATGTATGTACATTGTACAATCCATGGAGAAATTGCTATTAACCATGTGATTGAGTCTAAAAGGAGTGCTCTCTTCCTAACAAGCTTTTGGAGTGAGGTGAAGAGGAATTTCTCTTCTAGTTTGGGTTACAATGCTATTCCCTGCAAGTGGGTAGGAAGAAAAGGCGGAAGAGGCAAAAAGAAGGCTTTTCTATTTGGGTGACAGAGAAGTCAAATGTTCGCAATCCCTTTTTGGCTTGATGTTTTCAATATCATTTAAGTTGTGTCGTGCTCCATTTTGTTGCCTTTCTTGAAGAGAATTCAAATTCCTGTCATTTTCTCTTCAGAAGTATCTGTCTCTTGGCATTGATTTTGAAGTAGGTATTTGGTTGCATGATATTGACTATAGGACGTGGTATAGGTACACTAGACAGGTTGTGAAGGGTATTAGAAATGAGGTCGTGAGATGTAAGGATGTGTATGAGGCACTGATCATGGAGACTGCGACCTAAACATTGTTGAAAAAACGATAATTTGATGATGATATTCTGATATGCTATATCATCCTACTCTGACCTAGATTCACATTGTTTAAGTCTAGTGCACCATGACTTGCTGATTGCTCACTGAATTCCATAGACAATAGGATTAAGTGTTTGATTTTCTCTGTGGTTGGTTTTACTTGATTGCATTCTTAGGTTTTTGGATGGAGCGGTGGAGGATGGAACTGAGGGGATTCTCTAGGATATTTGAGGATGTACGTATTGAAAAACTCTTTTTAGGTTTCCTTGTTAAGAGGATAGCTGATCGCTGCTCTGAGGACCTTCCATAGGAAGATCCTAGAGGGAAGCTGAAGGTTTGTGTTGAATGAATATATCGTGGGAGGCATCCATCACTTGCCACATGTAGGTTTATGATTGAGTTATATGGTGCATAAAACTTTTGAGGTTACTACGGTATTAATAAATGAGTGTATGCTTCGAGTGAAAAATATGTCAAAAAAATTAAAAATTAGCATTAAAAAGCAGTAAAGGATCACAAAACATTTAAACTATTACTGGGAAAAAAATTGGCAAGTTTTGGAGGCTAGCATTTTTTAGCCATGACACTAAATGATTATTGTCACTGTTGTTTTTTTGACATAATCTTTGATAAAAGCCAATCAAAGGAGATCAGTTACTTGAATATCTAATAATGTTTGCACTTGCTCTATAAAATTCAAGTATATTAACAATATGACCTGGAGAATGTGATTTATATAGTAGAATCATTCTTCCTTCCGAGGATCTCATTTCTAATACAAAATTTCAAAAGTGACAAGCTGTCAAAGTGGCGAACATATTTAAATATGAAACTAATGAAAACAGTGGGAATCCATCGAATTACACTGCATGTAATTTTTATTCTTCAAAGATTTTTTGCTTCTTTTTGAAAGCGAGAATATGCTACTTGTGTAATCCGTTATGTATGACTTTTTCTTTTGTTTTTTTCTATTCAATTTAATTTTTAGAATTCTACTACCAACTCACATCTTAGACACCTAGAGTATATTTTTCAAGTTAATTTGACTTTTTCTCTCTCTTTTTAATCTGCTAATAATTTTTGAAATAAGTAAAGACATTAAATTTTAATGGGATGAGGGGGAGAGAGGATGTGTGTTTTTGTATGTTTGTCTGTATTTTAGGTTGGGGCATGTGCATTATTTGAAATTACAGAGCTGTTGCCTCTAATTATTTGGTTAGGCTTATTCTGTTGGCTTGTAACCTGTTTTGCTTTCTGTTTAAAATCCGCAGTCTGCATATAGAGTTAAGAGGGCATAGGTAATTCTTGAAAACATTAGTGTGCGCAATAGTGATGTTGCAAGTGTGTGTGTGTGAAAGGATAATTCTACTCTGCAGGCTGAATTGATCAGCAAAAAAGTTAGCAGGCCTGATGTCATGAAACCCATAATTAAGATTGCTTTTGAAACTTCTTGTGTAGATGCTTTAATCTTGGTTCTTCATGCTCGTAATTTCTTTTTCTATTGTTTTGATGGTATGAAGGAAAGTGTTTTGATGGTTTGATATTTTCTTTGCCACTTTCTTTTTGTATCCTGATCTGCTATTAAGAACTTTTGGCAGTTTTCCCAATCGAACATATAGAAAATGGATTTTGTGTGTTTATTTTAGTCATTGAGCTTTCTTTGATGTGTCTTATGCAGCATAAAGAAATTTTGATTAAGCTTCTTACATGGGCGGCTCCAACTGTTTTATGGTCGAACATTAACAAGAAGTCTGCTGCCAAGGATCTTAATTCAGCTTTATTTAATCTATGCGGTGAAGAGCAGATAGAGGAATCTCTTGCATCAAAACTGTTGAGATGGGTATCAGCTGCAGTTATCCTTGGACCTGTTATAAGCAACCAAAGTGAAATAAGCACGTCTTCAAACATCTCTGGGAAAGAAAATATGCTTGCATATCTTAAAATAATTTCAACGGATGCTACAAAGAACAGTTCTGTAGTTAATGAGTCATTAGCTATTTTGATTCTGCACCTCCAGGATCTTCTTAGCAGGAAGTGTGTTTTTCTATCTGTAGTAGCTGCACTTTGTGCATTACTCCTGAGCGCTGCTTCAAGCAGAGAAGGTACACATGTCTCCTGTTGTATTTAATTCTCTAATCACTGTGCGTCTAGCTGTTTTTTTTGGGGTAATTTTGATATATGCTCATCCATAAATCCATCGAGATGCTAGTAGTCATTTTTTTTATTCTTTTACATGGAAGTATGTTCTTAATTGATGAGCATGAATTGTAAGCTTACATCTAAATAGTTGGTTTCAATTAACTAGAGTTTCACTTTATGCGATAAAGCTACAATACATAATCTATTGACTCTTTTCATTCAGATTAGCTACATTGTGTTTATTATGATGATTTAGAAGTAAGAAAATCAATCATCTTACCATCTTCTATTTCACTATCAAACTAACATTGTGTCATCCAAATCTTTTAAAATCTTTTAGATGGGAAATTCCTCTTGACTCATAATACATAATCTTTTGTGTTCCTATTGACTTTATTCATTTATTTTTTATGCCGAGAGACTCACTTCAAAGCATTAAATTCTATGTTGTAATGAATCCGTTGGCATGGAAAATTTGTGCCCGACTGTTTATTGAGTGTTGAATTTCTGGTCAAAAATTTTTGGTAAGGCAAATTAAACTCTAGATAAGATATTATTTAAAGATTCATCCATCATTTTGTAAGGATTTTATGATCTAGTTTTGGGTTTCCTTTAGGTGAAAACCCTTATGATTAATTCTATTATTATTTAAAGATTCATCCATCATTTTGTAAGAATTTTTTGATCTAGTTTTAGGTTTCCTTTAGGTGAAAGTCTTTATGATTAATTCCCTTTCCTATTGGTGAGAGATAATTTCCAATTAAGACTAGTCAACAGGAGTTAATTGTTAGCTTATAATAATATCATTTTTGTCTTTAACAAAGTTACCGCCTTAGCTTAGAGCAAATGATTGGAGAAAGATGGTGAATTTAATGTCCTTTGGTTTAGTTAATCAACAAAGGTAGTTAACCTAACTCGATTGAAATATGTTTGTTGGCAATCAAGAGTTATGTCATCTAAGAAGATCTTATATTCATGGAGTGGATGTTTGTCTAAAGGGATGATTTTATGTCAACCTTAACTGAATAGAGTTTTATACCACACAAGTGCACTTTATAATTCACCATATAAATAATTTGGTCTAATGAGAACTTATGGGCTTTGGCCATGACTATAATTTAATGGCACCATTTTACAACTAACAAACCATAATTTTTTTTGTGCCATTTGTCGGTAAAATGACTTTGTCAGAGGACACATGCTATGTTCAAACTTGTATTAAGAATTTTGTGAGTGGTCAGAAAAATACACCTTATATGACATTAACTGTATTGTTCTCAATAAATTATTATGAGGGATGGATGTATTTTTTTCTTAGCTTTAAACGATAAATTTCATTTTTTTAATATTTACTTGAACCCAGGCCTAAACGATTTGTCTGGGGGTTTAGGGTTTTTTTGAAGATAGGATCATCTCTAATTGAGATTTGTTTTTAACATGACCATCAGTAGAGAATACATGTTATTTTATTTTGTTGCTCTGGAATTTATTGACTTTGCTTGCTTGTGTATAGATAATATCTTCCATTTTGTGTATGGTTTGAGTTTATTTCGATATTCACTGTATTAAAAATCTTGTTGAATCCACACTCATATGTAGAGGTTTGTGTCTATTTGAAGAACTGAACTTATAACCTATTGCATAGGCTAGATTGACCTTAAAAGTTTGTATTTTGAAATTGAATTTCTTAAGCAAATGTAAAATAAATTATCTTGAAAAAATAAATAATAAATTATGTTGAGCGATGATTGCGATTGTGTACCATATTCTCAATTGTGATTAAGCAAACTTGCTCGAGTAGAATGGGAGTAATCATTTAAAACAATCTTATAATAGTAGTTGCTTTTGAATTTGTTGTACAACTTTTGTCAGCTCCATTACTTATGATGTAGGTGATTAGTCTTAAAAGAGCTGAGAATTTCAAATTTAACTTATAGGTGAGGCAACCCGTTCGTGGACATTTTGCAACATTAAGAATTTAGATTTATACTTGAAAGCGTTTTTGAATTTAAAAAATTATTCACTTTTCAAAAGGTCGTGCTTTATCAACTCTGTAAATTTGTGCCTGACTCTCCTATGAGAGTTTGTTTTGTTATGGGCCAAAATTTTAGTAGACATATTAGATTGCAAATAATACATTATTTAAGAGAATCCACACTTATTTTGCTAGTAATTTAAGATCTGATTTAATATTTTTCATAAGCACAAACTGCTATGATTAATCATCTTTCTAGATGATGGCTGTTAATCTTTGATTAAGGATAATCGGTATATGCCAAATGTTTGGCATATTGTAGCTGTAGTTTGATTGTAGATTGAAAAAAATGTTATAGTTTGCTTAGAGCTGATGGTGGGAGAATGATGATGACCTAATCTAGAGCCATGGCTATATTGTTTCAATTTGTTGTGAGCCCTAGTCTACTTAGTCAAATGAGATAATAGTTTCAATGTAATTGAAGGATTCTTGTTAGTAGTCATGGGTTACATCATCCAATTAGATCTCATATACTTAAAATGAATCTTTCTCGAAGGGGACACTTTTTTATCAAACTTAGCTAACATAGGGTTTTGTATTATATTTGAATTTTTTAATAATTTATCACTTTTTTGAATTTAGACCATTGGAAAACTTGCGAACTGTCACCATGACCATAATTTAATGTTGCTGTTTTGCATTAAATCATCCGATCAGAGGGTTTCAATCTTAATCATATTTTTTTGTGGTGTCATTTGGTGGCAAAGCTACTTGGTGGTAGGACGTGTCATTTCTTTGTTTTCATAAGATTTCTTGAAAGTGATCATAAAGATATAGTGAACATGGCACATGAAGCTTGAATCAGAGAAAGGGGCATGTCTGTGGGAATTAGGCATCAGACGGTTCAGTTCTTTTAAAATTGGTACGCTACAATTATTATCTCCCCAATTATTTGTTGCAAGAAATCATACTAGTAGTCTTTAATGCTATTGAGCTATTTCTATCAGCATCAAAGTTTAGGTGATTGTCAATCCCTTATACACCATCCCTTTTTAACATGAATTCTGATGAAGTCAAGTAGCTCATTGACTTCTCATCATTGAAATTGGATGTATCCATCTTCTAGGCTCATCTTGCTCTTATGAGTGGGGCAAAATGTATTCAATAATCACCTTTGAAATCAAGGATCACAAGTGTTTGTCATCAATATGCTGTAGGAAATTTGGGGAATCACTTGGCCTCTTCAAGCATATCCCGTCATTGACATCACAAATATTATCACAAGGATATGTATAGATATGTATGTATGTATGTATGTATGTGTATTTATGTATGATTTATGTATATATAATGCGTCATATGAATACTTCATCTCAGTTTTGTAGGAAATTTTTTAAAAGGCTAAATGTTCATCATCTCTAGTTTATTTTATAAAATATATATATTTGATGAAAAAAACAATTGATGTAGTCAGACTGGGAAACAAGAGGACTTTATCAAAATTAGCTTGACTGTAAAATTCCAAGCTTGCATTAGCTTTTAGTGGGAAAGATCTAGAAGGTAATCAGGCAGTTAATGCCAAAATATTCTGGGCAGTCTTCCATGATAATATTTTTTCTTGCTTCACGTTTTCTTGCATTTATACGTTACTATATTCTTTCCAGCTTTTAGTTTAGTTTTTTACAGAAATTATATGCAGGAGTGAAGAAATATTTCGATGATAACTATGACATAATTCAATCACTCTGCTCAAAGATCCGTTTCCCGACTGAAACTACTTCTACCTGGAGATGGTAAATCACATCGATCCTGCATTTTTTCTTGTTCCTCATTTCAAATAAGTTCAATATAAATTAAAAACTATTGGGTTTGTTTAAAATATTTCATTCTCTATGCATTCGGTGCCTGAAATCTATGATATCTCATTGTTATCTCCTGACGGTAGAAGTCTTCTGTTAGTCAAAGTTGAAACTGTAGAAGTGGTGTCATGATTTTTTACCTTTTGTTTGAGCTCATTATTTGCTTCATGTAGGTCTTTTGATCAACCATGGAAAGATCTTTCTGTGAATAAGTCAGAAATGGAGCTGATGGAGGAAGAGCACGCTTGTCAAAGCCTTCTCATCATATTTTCTAATGCCGTTGGGGTGGGAAATGCGCAGGGATTTCCAGCTCTCAGCGTTAAAGATGTGGAGAATTGTGGCTTGTATCAGTGGGAAAAAAAGGTCTTTGTAGAGCCTGCTGACAACGAACAGGTATTCCATCTGATGTCCATTAGCATTTGTATTTTATTCTAGGACAATTTACACATATATCACTCAAGTCCTATGCATTTTCGTGTCTAACACCTAAACTTTAATTTTTACATACATGTCACCTTACATGCATGAAAATGTGTGTTTCATTTCTCAAAAGTTAGAATGGTGGTCTTTTTAATGTGATACAAAAGATTTGGATGTTATATATGTAAAAAGTAAAGTTTAGGTGTTAGATATGTGAATGCATAAGAATTGGGTGGTTTTAACTCAATTGTTCAGTGAAATTATATAAAATAGGTCAATTTTGAAGGGTTAAATATGATATGTGCATGCATATGGGAGTCACACTTGTATGGTACTTGCGGCCGAATGCAAGTACACAAAAATGAAAATGAAAATGGACGTCTACCTTTAATGGTGGGCTGAAAAAAGTTAAATATACATATTTTTAAATATACGTTTAGAGAGTGATTCTCAATAGTAAAAAGTGTAATAAAAATAAATAAAAGTAAACAAAATAATTTTCTTTATTGCTTTTTTCTGTTCGCCGTCCTTTTACTTTCTATTATATTTTTATGAAATATTTTAAAATGAGAATTATTGTAATTTAGAAACATTTGTCCATTGGGTAGTTTTAACTCAATCGTTAGCTGCTAACATTTTATAAAAGAAACAGCTTTAGGCTAGATGGGATGAGTACCTGTACAGCTATCGAGGAATGCAGGATGATGATTATTATAGTTCAATTTTGTTTTCCTCCATCTGACTGACAGTTCCCACCTTGATAATTCCAAGGCTCATCCCGGATCATGACATTATTATTTCCTGCTGCACATTTTAGCTTTTGACAAAACTTAAATGAAATAACAGAAGTCAGACACAAATCACAATTTAACCACTGCTCATAGGCCCTTTTCTTGGCCGAAACTATTCCTTGCCTGGAGTTGGTAAATGACATGTGTCTTGCTTTATTTTTTATTCTTCAATTCAACTGCATATAATTGTAATGCCCACTGAAGTGATGGAAAGAAAAATTGGAATTAAATAAAAATTCTTATATATAAACGCATTTTGCTGCTTGAAATAGTTTCATGTTTTTTATATCTTTTGTTTGAGCTCATCTTTTTCCTCTTCCTTATTTATAGGTCTTCCTCTCCGAACAAATCAGAGATTGAACTAATTGAGGAAGATGCATGATTGTCTAATACTTCTCATCAGAACTTCTCTGCATTTGAGATGTGGAGAATTGAGGCTTTTTTTAGTGGGAGTTAGAGTTCTTCGCTGGCTCCAGAAGTCTGTAGAGGTGGCTGGTAAGTATCTGTTGTTCCACCTGATGGCCTTTAGGTTTTGTATATTATTTGTGTAATTGTTGAGTGCATCTGCCTGGGCAAATCTGCTAGAGCTGCTTTGCTCTTGCAATTTTTATTGGTTATGAGCCTCATTGGATTTGTTGATTTGATTTGGTCAGTGATTGTTTTAGCACTTGCGTTGCATTAAATTTGAAATTCTACAACAGAAATTATTGCTAAAAAAAGCCACCATTTCATTGATGATGGGCTTATATATAACCTTATAAGTTACAATATTTACAAATAAATCCCTAAACTTCATTTGTTTACAAATAAGACCTTACATTAGATACCAATGTCAACATTCCCCCTCGAGATGGGCAAAGGGCAAAAGATATTCACTACGCCCTTCTTGTCACATAAACTAGACAAATCTAATGAGCTAAGTCCTTTGGTGATGTAGTCAACCACTTGCTCTCTAGTGGCTACATGAAATAGTTCCAATAGTCCGTTATTCAGCTTTTCCTTGATTAAGAACCTAGCAATCTCCACATGTTTGGTTCTATCATGTTGCACCGAGTTGTTAGCAACGCTGATTGTTGATTTGTTGTCACACCACAACTTCATTCGAGTTGCTTGATCAAATTTGAGTTCAACCAACATGGCTTTCAACCACATCATCTCAGCAACCGCTACTGCTATAACCCTTTATTCTGCCTCTGTTGTTGATCTTGCTAGAACTGGTTGTTTCCTATTCTTCAACGAGACCAAGTTGCCACCTTTAAACATGCAGTATCTTGATGTGGATCGTTTATCATCAACACAACTTTCTAAGTTAGAATCATAAAAGCTATCAATATCTACATATCCATTCTTCCTGAATATCAACCCTTTCCACGGTGCATTCTTCAAATACCTGAGAATCTGATACACTTCATTTATATGACCCTTGGATCATCAATGAAACGGCTTTCCAAACTTACCACAAAAGAAATATCGGGTGAAGTGTGGCACATATCAGACGACCCACCAGCCTCTAGTTCCTTTGACGAACAATCGATTCACCTGCCTCTGTACTGAACTTGACATTTTGATCAGTTGGAGAGACTGTAGGTTTGCACCCTCACATACCTGTCTCCATGAGAAGATTCATTACATACTTTATCTGGGATAGGATCATCTCCTCAGGTTCATGGACCACTTCAATCTCAAGAAAGTATTTGAACTGTCCCAGATCCTTTACCTCAAATTTCTTCTCCAATCATCCCTTCAGTTGAGGAATCCTGCCTCATCATCACGAATGATAATTATATCATCCACATACACAACAAATATGATACTGTGACTTTCATGTTGCCGAAGGAGCACGGTGTGGTCTGCATTGATCTGTTGATATCTCATGCAAACCATCACTATTCTAAACTTGTCAAAGCTGACTCGAGGAGACTGTTTCGAGCCATCTAAGACTTCCTGAGCTTACACACCTTGCATACCTTCTGGGATGTACTAAATCCTGTTGGTATCTCTATATATACCTCATCCAGTAGCTCCCCATAAAGAAAAACATTCTTCACATCCAGTTGGTGGAGTCTCCATCCACCATTCACTGTTAGAGAAGCTAGTGTCCTTACCGTGCTCATCTTTGCGACTGGTGCAAAAGTTTCATCTTAGTCAATGTCATATGCTTGATTGTATTCTTTTGCCACTAGTTGTGTTTTGTACCTCTCCACCACCTCTTTTGGAGTTTGTTTTACCTTGAAAATCTCCTTGCATCCAACTGTCTTCTTCAATGCTGGTAGTGTTACAATTTCTCATGTTCAGTTTTTATCAAGAGCTTCAAGTTCTTCTTGCATCACCGCTTTCTACTTGTGATCATTTTTAACAACCTGCAAACACATGGGTGTAGAGAGTCCAATCATGTAATAAATGCTCCATGCAAAGGTGAGTTGTTAGAATATAAAATAAAGTTCGCAATGTCAAGTTTACATTCAATACAGTCAGGAGAATGTCCCGGATGCGGGAGGTCTTCCTTAACGTTGGGGGGTAGGAGTGGACGAAAGAGGAATAATATCACCTGGGAGTTTTGAATCAAAGGTGGATGGTGTAGCTGTCTCAAGAGTTGGGGAAGACCGGGACGAGACTTGTTGGCATTACAAACTCCATTATCTTAGTTTGTTTTTTCCTCAGTGTATACACCCTCAACTCTCCTTCGGCTTGAATCCCACCACCTATGAGGTCAATATTCTCGATTTCCGTCTCCTCAGTTGATTCATCCCACATCACATGACATGACATTGTTCTCACTTGCACCACTTCATCACCACTACTCCTCACTTTCTCTTGCCTCAAATCTCTTGTGTCTGTTGAGTCATCAAAGAGTGAATTCACTTCTAGAGAGTAGTATGGTTCAAACTCTATGTATGACACATCCATACTTACAAAGTGTCTCTTTTCATTTTGGCTCCAACAAACATAACTCTTATGAGTAGCAGAATAACCCACGAACACACATTCACAACTCTTGGATTCAACTTACCTACAGATGGTCTGTTGTCTTTCACTAAGCATACATATTCAAATACCTTCAATGGAAGGATCTCACTATTGTCTCCTTTCAACATCTGACATTGAGACTTCCATTCAAGCACTCTTAAGGGCATTTTATTAATCAATTGAGCGGCTGTCAACGTTGTTTGCCCCTAAATGTTGTGGGACATTCATTGTCATTATCATGCTTCAGGTTATGTCTAGAAGATGTCGATTCTTCTTCTCTGCTATATTTTGTGCTTGTGTGTATGAACATGTGGTTTGGTGTTGTATCTATTGAGCTGACAGGTAGTCTCCAAATGCTTTGTTGATACATTCTGTCCCATTATCAGATCTTAGTGCCTTTACAACTGCATCATATTGGGTTTGTATTGCATTGTGGAAATCTTTAAAGCCAACCACCACTTCGCTCTTCTGTTTCATCAAATATATTCATGTAACACAAGAAAAACAATTAATAAACGTAACAAAATATTGATAACCATTCATAGAACTAGTAGGACAAGATCCACATATATCAAAATGTATCAAATCAAACACACCGGAGCTCCTATTCCCAGAACTGACATAAGCGCTCCTAGTGAGTTTGCTAATCTCACAAGCGTCACGCTCAAGTTTCTTCTTATTTGTCTTTTCATACATAAATAGATACAACTGACTCAGTAAAAGAAGACTAGAATGTCTCATATGTCCGTGATTTAGCAGTAACACATCCTCGACGTTCCTCTCAAATTCTCCTACTGTAGCACTTTCCACCATGGATGCCAGAGCTGAGTCAATCCCCTCTCGGTCCACTTAGCAGAGTCCGCTATGCCGTGTTTCAATCCCAACTATTCGACCCATCCCTTTTTCTTGGAAGATAATCTGAGGAATATAAAAAAAAAAGAACGTATTTTAACTGGAGAATAATAACACTAATGGATAAGTGGTTTATTGGGATATAAAGAACATGCAAAACATTAGACAAAGTCATATGATTGATACATCTCACTATACCCTTACCAACAATATATCGCGCTGTATCATTACCGGTCTGTGTATTCTCTGGTACTGCTTGATGAGTATATGAAGAGAACTCTCCAACGATATCTGTCACGTGATGAGAAGCAGCAGAATTTATGATCCATTTTGATGATTCTGTGGTGGAAATATATGAAAGAGCAAGTGTCACCAGTACTTTTGTTGAAGCGAGTATAAGTGGCAATGTCACCCCTTAATGTCGAGGATTTGAAACATCCTCAACTGCATCTCCTACTGCTTTCTGCTTCCTCTTCAACAGCTCTAGACATTCATGATCCTCATTAGTAAAGATCACACGTCTCTTCCTCGTCCTCTACTACCATTAGATTTGTCAGGTAACACCCTCTTCCACCTTTCCAACCTCCACGACCACGACCTCCACCTTTTCCACGCCCATCTGTTTCTCTCTCCATAGGTGGCTTAAGACAGGCTTTGCTTAGATGAACAACTTCACAATAGTTGTAGCGCTTGCAAGTCTCTACCTGAACACCAGTGTACATGGGCTTGCAACAACCAATGCTGATTGTGCACCTAAAAAACCACTCGGCTCAGAGTGTAGCTTCATGCGACTCTCCTTTTGTTTCATCACAACAATGACCTCATATAGTGTAGGAATTATCGCCTGAGCTAGGAGAACCGATCTTCTTGTTGTGAGTGCACCTAAAAAATTCCTTATTTTATTTCTTTTTATTTATTATTATTGTTATTATTATTATTATTATTATTATTATTATTGAACTTGGTTGTGGGTAGGCAAGGTTGTGTTTATAAAATATAATACTCTTTTCTTGGACCTAAAAAGTTAATGTTCCGTATAATTGTATTTTCTAATACACAGAGCTTTTGCAGGGGATGGCTAGCCTATTTATTTGTGGCACTGTTGCTTTTTATGTCAGTTTTCATGCTGCTTACAATATTTTACAATAGAAGAAGACATATTGAGGAGGTCAGGGTGCAGGTTCCCCCACCAATGACAGCCATGGAACTACGCTTGGCCATTCATAATGCTTATTTCTTAGGCCAAGGAGCTCGTGCAAGCTGGAAACATAGGTATGTTGACGTTGCGAGCTCTACTGCTTGCTATCCCATCTCAGTTTTTTATTTTTATTTTGGAAGATTTGCATCCATTGCAATTAATTCTTATGTATTTACATATCTACGACCAAAAATTCAATTTTTACTTGTGTGCCACCATACCTATGCATGAAAATATGTATTTCCCCTTTTTTTTGTGTGGTATGAAAGATTTGGGTGTTGTAAATGTAAAAAATCATTGGTACAATAACAATATATCTGGTTATTAATGTCATTTGTACAGCAATGATTCTTATTCTTAAACCTTATCCGGTATGCCTCAACTATGGAAGTTGTCAATGCTTAGTGCTATGAAATCATGTTGTTTATAATTTATGAATTTTCATCATGCCGTCAATGGTTTCAGTATAGTGACCTCTCATCGATTCCTTGGAGAGTCTTATGCGCTGTGAATTCATCACCCTTCAGTTTCTAGAACTTATTCTTCCTTTCGAAGCATCAAAACAGATATTTGTTGTTTCTTTACAGTTTTTGTTTTCTTGTAGTGATGTAAATACAAAGTTATGCCATTGTTTCCTCATGTAATGTGTTCTGGATTGTATTTGTACATCGAAAATGTGCTGGTGCTGATCCCTAAGAGATTCAACAATCCAAAAGAGAGAGGAAGTATGATAAATGAGGGCTCACCGACAGAAGATTTGGAGATTCACTTATCTAATAGAACGTAGTCGTTTGAGTCAAAGTTGTGGGCCGACCGAGCTAGAAGGAACAAAAAATAAGAAAAAAAAAAAAAAACGACCGAACGATCTGAATACTTACTAATTGGGCTAAAGTAAGATAAGCATATGAGCTTACCTCTATATGAAAGTTGACCGAATGCATCGACCAACCTTTCGGTAGATCTGATCCAAAGAAAGAATCCAGTTCATTACAATCACCAACTGTCTCACGGATGCCCCCGAGGCTTTTCATCAGTGACCAAGAATTGTCAATACAATAGAGCCTTATGGTCATTCTATAGGATCTCGTCGAGGAACAAGCTACCTATCGGGTTACGGTGATTCAAACTTTGGTCGATAGCCTAGTCTCATCCCTCCAATGAGTGCTATGGATTGAGGGACGACAACCCGAGTAGATCTAACCTAGCCGACCAAATCAGTCTTACCGAGTCGAAGTCATACTAGCCTAGTCAATCGTGCAAGAGAACAGCCGAGCGATAAACTCATGTAAAACATCTAGAATATCATATACACCCACCCATTAAAGCAGAGGCATAAATATAATATCACTGTTCATTCATCTCTCTCTCCCTCATTTTGTTACGCTCTATTCGAACAACATTGCTGTCTGCTTCAATCTGAATTTTGGCTGTCAAGCATTTCTCAGGAAGTCATCAAGACAATCTCTAGAATGGGTGACCCTACCAAAGTCTTCTATTCTGACGCTTCAGATGGGAAAATCATTATAGAAGAGCATCATATGTTATATTGACCAAAAAAAGGAGTAAGCTTAGTGTTATTACAGCTAGCAATGAAAAATATAACTCAATAATTTGTGCCTCACAGCAGTTAAACACCTTGCTTTTAGCCTGTGAAAGTAATGAAGTAATCTGTTGAATGGTCTTCTTAAGTTATTATTGAAAAACATTTAACAGAGTTAAGCCATATTTTAAAGTTTTTAGCTTTCAAGTTATTTATTTTATCTTCTGTGCCTGCCAAAAATGAGTTAAAATAGATTAAAAAGTTCATGATTGGGATATTTGTGTTTATGTTTATACATATTTAGGTGTCACTTATTTGCTTTTTTTTGAGAGGTCACTATGGTGTGGGATCACATGTTTATGTTTACTATTTGCACTTATTTTTTATTAAGTATATTTTGTCATGTATATTTTTAATTTATTTTGTAAAAAAATATTATATAAATAAAAATGATTATATTAATTTATGTAAAGTTTATGGGGACATAGATTTATATTTTGTGTGTATTTGTGTCAATGTATATGTTATCTTTAATGGCTTCCTTGTGTTTAGACTTTTCATTGACATTGTAACTAGAGATCAATTGAATTTGTAGAGCTGAAATGGAAACAATAAGCGACTCTTTTGTGGTTTACTAGCAAGGCTGTGAGAAAAGAGAAACTCATTATTTGTGAGCAACGAGTGTTCGACTCACCAAGTAGCTTATATTTGCCATGTTCGTTAAATAAGTTAGCCGAACACGAATAGATTTTTTAAACTTATATTATAAATGAGCTGAATTTGAACAACGTTTTGTTCGATCGTGTTCGACTTTTTTTAGCTCGTAATTAGGAAAAGATATATATTTTTTATATAGTAATATATTATTTATATTTATATAAAATTTTAAATCACCATAGTTTATGTGGTCATGTAGATTTGTGTCTTTTATTGTATATGAATAGAGAATGTTCGAATCCAACACCAACCAATTTGAGCCGAACACGAGCTAAAAAGGAACATGAAAATTTTTTCGAGCTGAATACGAATTAGAATGTTCCTGAGCCATTCTGAACACATGTCAATTTTGAACAAAAAATTATACAATTAAGTCCAACACGAACATATGTTCATCTCACTTAGGGTTCGTTTGGGGCAACTTATTTAGTGCAATGGTGTTTTGAAAATACACCTGAACTGTTTGGGTAAACTGCATTTTAACAGCTTATGCGTTTTGAAAGAAAACGCTGAAAGCAGCGAAAACGGTGTTTTCACACCACACCTATTTAGGTGCGGTGACAGCTTTCTAGCAGCGGTCTGACTTTTCTAGAAAAATAAAAATTTCTAATAACCACCTCACCTAGCTTATCAATAGATTATGCTTATCAATAGATTATTTTTAAAATCAGCTTATCAATAGATTATTCAATAAGCTGCAGCTACCCCAAACGGACCCTTAAAACTCGTCTTATTTATACCCTATTTATTGTTCTATTGGGATGAAAGGTAGAACAATGTTGTTTCTATATATTAACAAATGTTATATGATCACAAATCTTTCGACTCATAATTATTAATGATTTTTTTTCATAACATAAGCTCAACTAAAATTTTGAATGAAAATATAAATATGCTCAAATTAACTTATTTTAATAAATATTCAAAAAAGTTATCCAAAAAGAATTTATTCATAAATATAAGATATATAGAAATATATTTTTAACTCTATATACATACTTACCGCTCTATTTTTTTTATTTATATATCTAACACCTAAACTTAGAATTTTTACATACACGTATTTATGAAAAAATGTATTTCCCTTTTGAAAAAAAGAAAAAAATATTTATATATTTGATTTGATAGGAAAGATTTATGGTGCGTTTGGGGCAGCTTATTTGATGAGGTAGTGTTTTGAAAGCACACCTGACCTGTTTGAGTAAACTGCATTTTGGCTGCTTATACATTTTGAGAACGCTGAAAACAACGTTTTCAAACCGCACATACCTAGGTGTGGTAGCAGTTTTCTGACAGTAGTTTGACTTTTCTAAAAAAATAAAAAATTTGCAATAACCACCACATCTAGTTTATTAACAGATTATTCAATAAGTTGCAGCTGTCCCAAACAGACCCTTAATTAGGTGGCATAAATGCAATAATTAAATTTTAGGTATTACATTCGAAAGTACATAAAAAATTGTGTATTATTTATATAAATGCCCCAAAATATTATAATCAAATTAATAAATATATAAGTTATTCTAATAACTAATATTAAAAAAAAATAACAATTCATATACAGATGAAATCATATTCCTATTAAATTAATTATATGAAAATCAATTTATCATTAAAATACAAAATATTTATAAAAAAAACATTGCAAAATCACATAATATTCAGCAGTCAGCAAACAAAATCTCCATGCGATTATGTCTGTTTTAATTTTTTTTTATTTTTAAATATGCAAATTTTCGTAAGGCCGACTTTAAAAATTTCATCGAATTTTATGCTGCAATTAAATATAAGGATAATTACATAAAGATCACAATAAATATTACTATTTATAAATAAAAAATTTAGATAAATTTTTGAACTAAAAAATATTACATTTTTGTTATTATAAATTTGATAAAAATTTAAAAAAATATATGAGTAAGATTTTATCATAATTTTTTATATTGGAATTTGAAAAATGAATGAAAGAGAGTGCTTGATTTGTAAGTAGTAATGTTTTGGGTACCTGTACATAATTGCGATCGGGCGAAATTATTATATGAACATTGCGTGTAGAGCTGCTTGCGGAGTCTAATCTAAAGCTGACACGTGTAAAGCTGTGACCTACTTTCATAAAAAAAATGAAAAACATGCGATCCGGCCCGACCATGTTATAAGAATATTTTCTTGGAGTTATTTTGAATATTTTTTGTGTTATTCGTGTGTTATTAATGTGTTATTGAGTTGATTTGAGATATTATTGTTCTTTAAACAATAATACCAATACACATGAATAATGCAGAAAATATTATTTCAATAACACAACAATAACACGAGAATAATACACCAATAACACATTAAAAACACGCGACCCAGCTCGAGCGTATTATAGTAATATTGCCTTCACGTTATTCTGAATAATTTTCACATTATTCATGTGTTATTGGTGTGTTATTGATGTGTTATTCATGAATAACACACCAATAAATCATTAAAACGCGAAAATATTCCCTGACATGAATAACACCTCAATAACACATGAATAATACACCAATAACATATTAAAAATGCACGATCTAACTCGACGTATTATATGAATATTCGATTCACATTATTCTGAATAATTTTAGTATTATTTATGTGTTATTGATATGTTATTTAAGTGTTATTCATGAATAACAGATTAACAACATATTAAAAATGTGAAAAAGATTTATACAGTAACAAGATAATGCGAAAAATATTCGTAGGAGTTTAACACTTTATTCGTAGGAGAAAAATACTCTGGGGGATTATTGCGTGCGGACACCGCATGCATCTCTGCATGCGGTGTTCGATCCTGGCCGTAGATCACGGTGATCTACGGTCAGGATTATTTCCGTTTTTTAAAAAAAAAAATAAAAAATTTTAAGTGGGGCCCACTGAAATACATCAGGACCGTAACCCATGTGATTTACGGTCCGGATCCTGCGTCCGGATGGAATAATTTTTCGCTCTACATGCGCGGAGTGCTGGTGATCTAATAATTTTTTTCCGGTCGGAGGGAGACGTGCTGGGCAATTGCAGTGAGCACCGGCCTTCGCCTTTGAGTTCAAAGTAGACTTCACTTGCGATGTGATTTCAGTCTCTTAACTTTCTAGGTCTTGGGCCTCCGATGATCGGCTTGCTTTACCAATAGGGTTTTCTTTGCGTTCCAACATTGGATATGGATCATTCTCCGCGCGGCACCGACTTGCTATTGGAGGATTTCGGGCAGAAGGTCGACCTAACGAGGAGGATTCGTGAGGTTTTGGTGAATTATCCGGAGGGCACGACGGTGCTTAAGGAGCTGATCCAGAATGCGGACGATGCCGGTGCCACTAAGGTCTTCCTTTGCCTCGATCGCCGCTTTCATGGCGTGAATTCGCTGCTGTCCAGCGAGCTCTCGCAGTTCCAGGGCCCTGCGCTTCTCGCTTTCAATGACGCGGAATTCACGGAGGACGACTTTGTAAGCATCTCACGGATTGGCGACAGCAAGAAGCAGAGTCAGGCTTCGAAGACCGGCCGGTTTGGGTAAGTTCTGTTCTCGATGCATTGTGTTTGTGACAATACGCTGTTGAGAGATTGCAGCGTAGGAATTTTTTTTTTATTTTTTTTGGAGTTGATGAATATGCTTAAGGAATGTTGGGTGCATTCATACTTTCTTGGAGCTTTAATGAGCATAAATTTTAAGCTTTTTGATTTGTCAAACAAGAACTCTGACATAAAATTCTTCCGATGTGAGGTTTAGGAGCTTTAGTTTTTTTGGAATTTTAAACTTTTTGAGGAAGATGCATGCACAATTGTGAGGTATATTGTTTGATTAAGGCAATTCACATTCATGACCTTATTGTGCTAGTAAGTTATGCAGTTTGTATGTAGTATTGATTATATAGTAATTAACTATTGATTATTAGGCAATTTATTAATGCAAGTAACTGTCTCTGTCAATTAATAAACTTGCTATTCGTTTTAATTAGCTCTAGTTATCGGTTTATAATTAGCATGGTAATTATGAGAAGGTTCTCAAACATTGTGTTAGGAAGATAAACATTAGTTAGATATTTCTGTTCTGGATTATACATAATTATGTTCACATAAATCATAGTATTGTTTCTAGTTAATGGCATTTTTGTTGATGTACAAAATTTGGACTAGAAGATTAGAACTGTGAGATGGGGGCCATGCAATGAATTTCTCTTTTTACTGAATGTTTGAATAGAATTTAGGACGAGTTTCTATTTTGTTGAATGTATGAATAGAATCTAGGTGAGAAGGAGCTTGGAAAAGGAACATTTTGTATTGGATTGTATAAGATTTATAGATATTTTTTAGAACACTCCTTTTCGGTGGATTCTCTTTCAGGGCCTGGTTTCCCTAGTGTTGAGAATGTAGCGGTCAATCCTTCTTTTTTGTAGAGATTCAGATTTTGTCACAGTCATGGCTCATTCTGGCCACATGACATTTTCTAACTTTTGTCTTCTTAGCTTTTGGCCTTCTAGTTTCTTATCTTCATCTTGATAAGGCCAAGATTTTGCCTAGTTTAGCAATGAGATTATTCGTGTTGTGGTGTGGGGCTTAAACGATTGTTATTATGAGGCGTTTATCATATTTTAAGTCAGCTGTGTTATGCTGTGCTAATAGAGTTGCTTATGCAAAGCCAGGCTAGTTCCTTTAACCTGTCTTTCCTTGCTAGATTCCATATCACTCTATTGATTTTTACAATAGTGAAGTACTTCTGCATAATTTCAATAAACCATCATTGCAATTCACAGGCATGAAGTTGTTCCCGCTTTAAAAGAAAAAAAGAAAATGGTTGTAGAGGAAATCATCTTAAATTTAGCTATCCTAAAATAAAGAAAATAAATGTTAAAGAAAATTATATGTCTTGCTTAAAGACACAAATTAATTCCAGTAAACTTGCGGTAATGTTCTGAGCTTCTAAACCTATGATCTTGTTACATATGAACTGTAGATGCCTAGCAAGTTTGTTTGAAAATTTTTGTTTTCTTTCTTTGGAAGATCCTTAGCTTGGTATGGTAATTATGCTAATGTTCAAACTTACAATGGACCATGAAGATATATTTGATTTTTTTTTTAGCTTTAATATCTTCTTCTTATACTGTCCAAATAGTTTCACTGATGTTAATCTCATGCTGTGAACACCAAGTCAACCTCTATTATTTTAAGTTCTATCAATAGGAAATATTATCTTTTTATCATATATATGATAACTGGGTTGTTTATAATGGACAAATTTTAAAAATAGAAAATTCTAAGGTTTTAATTAAAAAAAAAAGGACGACAAAATTGCCTTGTCACGTAGCATACAATAGCAAAGTCGCCCTGCCATGTGGCAACTTTGCCACATGATATTTTTTAATATTAAATTAAAATAATTTTATACCAAAATCATCAGACTTTAACAAGAAAGTTATCGGTCTGCTGTAGCGAGAAATAAGATAATGTGAAGGCAACACTTGGTTTAATTCTTCAAAAAGATGCTATTAGTTTCTTTTGTTTACTTAATTTTACTAATTTATTATTTTTTATATTTATTTATTTATTATTATTTTAAGACTACCAATTCATAAGCTTATTCACGCTCTTCAAAACGCCGGAATCTATTCTTTTTTAATTTTAAATTTTTTATAGTAATAAAATAGAGAGCATTTACATATATATCACCCATTTTTTATGTATTCATATATCTAATATTTTTTAAAATATTTTTATCACTTTAAATCTTCAATATTATGTAAAAAATATCACTATTATATATCTAAATACATAATAATTACGTGGTATGCTTGTAAATCTTTCAAAACTTCAATTTTAAAAAAATGTCTTTTTTCTTACTTCATTTATTACTATTAAAAAGAGGTATTTACAAACATACCCCAAAATTTCTATGTATTTACATATCTAGCACCTATAATTTATTTTTTACCAAATCTCTTATATCACCTTAGAAGTACAACTATTTTTACTTTTAAAAAGTAAAATGCATATTTTCATGCATGGCTAAGGTGGCACATTTGTAAAAATTGAAGTTTAGGTATTAGATATGTAAATACATAGGAACTGAGTGATATGTAGGTAAATCTTCCTTAAAAAACAGACTGACATCATTATGTTATAAAACAGGATTAAAAAACACGGATAAGATGCCGCCGAAAGTATGTAATAAATAATAAATAAGTAAATATAATAAAAATAATTTATTAAAATTAAATAAACAAAAGAATCATGCATATAAAATTTTGATAAAACTTGAAGAATAAAAAAATATTGGAGCCAAAACAGAATTAATTATGATATTTAATATTAATTAAAATAGAATTAAAAAAAATGTCACGTGGTGTGTACCACATGCGGCACATGCTGCCACACGATAGGGCCCCGGTTTTACAAATTTTCATTTTAGTTTTAATTTGTCATTTTTTACTAGTAAGTAAAAAAAATTCTATTTTTAAAATTTAACCCTTTTTATTTTCATATTGGTTTTCTAGTTTTCAAGCTACATCATTGTAAATGTTTTCTTCAGTAAGCTTTTTTTTTGAGCATGTTTTATTTCTTGATTAGCGTGGGCTTCAATTCTGTGTATCATCTGACCGACTTGCCATCCTTTGTAAGCAACAAATATGTTGTCTTGTTTGATCCCCATGGTTCATACCTTCCCAATGTTTCAGCTGCAAATCCTGGAAAGCGTCTTGATTTTGTTATCTCATCAGCAATTTCCTTGTATGAAGATCAGTTTAAACCATATTGTGCTTTTGGATGTGACATGAAGAACCCTTTCCCTGGAACTTTATTTCGTTTTCCTCTAAGGAATGCTGATCAGGCCGCTGTCAGTAAACTTTCTAAGCAAGTGTACACTGCAGATGATATTTCCTGTATGTTTGCCAAACTTTATGAAGAAGCAATTTTTAGTTTGCTTTTTCTCAAAAGCATTATTTCAATTGAATTCTATGTGTGGGAAGCTGGTGTAAATAGCCCACATAAAGTTTACTCTTGTGCTGTAAAGGAATCAAAAGAAAAAGTTGCACGTAATTGTAGATATCCTCAGAGATCATATAGATCAGTAGAATCAGATTGGCAATTAGAATCTTTTTTGGTGAATTTTCTTTGCGAGGCCACCACTGGATGTAATTCAGAAAGAAGAGTGGAAACCTTTTTCATAGTGCAGGGCATGGCATCGGCATCAAGCAGACTTGGAGCTCTTGCAGCGATGGCTTCCAAAGAATATAATCTTCATCTTTTTCCTTGGGCATCTGTTGCCCTATGTTTGTCTGATGACTTACCTGAGGTATTATTTACTATAAATTACAACTCTTTGTATATATGATCTACACTTACTGTTTTGGAAAGGGATATTTTGGTTGCCAGTAAATTTTTTATGAAGTATTTCGTTTTGGGTATGTATTTAGTCTTTTTATTGTTTGATTGGAAGTAAAATAAAAGCAAAATAAAATTTTGAAGTATTTGAAATACTTCAAAACCTTCATTTTCCTTCTAAAGTAAGTTCAATAAATTTGATGCATTTCATTTCCCTTATTGTGTGTGGGGGTGTCTTTGGCTTGGTTTGGAAAAAAATTTGCAATGCTCATAGAGGTGTAAGTAGCTGCAAAGACCGAAGATGTTTTGGGGGCTAAAATGGTGGCTACTTCTGTGATAGGGAAGGTGCTTAGCAAGGATTGAAAGGGTGTAGCTGCGGTCGTGAAGGAGGTGTCTATAATAGTTGAGTGCCCAGAATACTTGAGGAGAATCTGACAGTGGCAGTCAAGGAGGGAAGATGGTGGAATGGTGCTTGTAGAGGGCGATTCTTGGAGAGGGGGGAGTGGGATGTTGGTGCTTAGAGAGGAGGTATAGGAAGAGGTTGAGGAGGGGGTTGTTTGGGCAAAAAGTGAGGAGAGACAAGAGGTCACTTTGGGGGTGGGTCGGGGGTTTTGAGAATAGTTGGAGTCAAGGGAGTTTTATTTTACATTCTATCCAACGGAAAAAATTTCATTGAATTTACTATCGGTTGGCAATGTCTCGATTGAGGAAAGGATTGTTTCAGCAACAAGTGAGGAGGGACCAGAGGTCTTTGAGCGGGGCGTGTTGAGAATAGCTCGACTCAAGTTAGTTTTATTTTACATTATTTCCAACTGAAAATTTTCATTGAATTTGCTTTGCATCCTTTGCATCCAACAGAAAAACTACTTGAAAACAAAACATTTCGTCGTTACATTTTAAAATACTTGTATATGTGCAAGGGCACTCTTATGGATTGGATCGAGTTCTTGACACCTCCCTTATCTTTATTTCAAATATGTATAAATTAACATAAAAAATTTTCTATATTATTATCTAATTTCATAAACTATAGTTAATAATCACTAATCATTAATTCAATGCACGTTATTTCTTCACACTTATATTGTTGATAAGTTAAATCTTTATCAGTTACGATCATACTTTTATTTTGATTATGCATTTTACACATTGCTACACATATACAGACAATACATATAGATGCATACACACACACACGCGCGCGCGTGTGTATCTATATATTATATATATCTGTGTGTGTGTGTGTGTGTGTACATTTCATATTTCACCTACCCTAGAACCTATCATTAATGCAACAGTTGACCATCTTTCTGTTGCGATTCTACCACCTCATCAGACTGAGCAGATTGTTATTGTTAGTCAGGCGCAAGGGGTTCAAGATGTGCAACAAGCATATACATGCCCAACAATCTTTGGGTCAATCCACTGATTAAATGTGCCAATCTTCAGATGAAGAATGACAAGTTTACACATCCTAGAAGAAGAAGAAGAATGGAGGTCTGCTTGAACTCAGGAACTTAATGGATGATACTTTGGTTACTTCGGGTAATGAAAGTAAACTTAACCATTTGTTAGCTGACTTCCTACGTAGAACCAGAGGCAGAGGTAAAGCCAAATTGGTTTGTTCTCAAGTTACCTGATTCTGTGTGTGTTTGACAGACTTTTGGCGTAGAGGTTACACTTATATGTTTTAATCTTGACTTTGGGTATACATGTATTTTTCTTTTTTAGGACCTTAGTGTGTTTTGTATACCGAGTGGTTGGGGTGCCATTAATTGGGCTCTCTCATCCAACCTATATGTAACTTTCCTTTTTAATATATTAGCCCTTTGGTTTATATATAT
>NW_018164739.1:3742937-3840664 GCF_001263595.1 Phalaenopsis equestris | reverse complement strand
TATTAGGAGTGTGTTAAAACACTTTTAATAGACACATATATATATATATATATATATATATATAATGTATATATAGAGAGATGCACACACACACACACAAAAATTTATATTTTCTCTTAGTCTCGATTATTCACTCATTGTCTTGATATTGTCTTCATTTTCGCTAGATCTCCCTCACTATCGCCTGTTCCCTCTTGTTCTCTCTTTTGCTTGACATAGCTTCCCATTGCTTTATACTCTTTCTTTTTGTTTCTTACCTTACTTACTCTATTTCTTTCTCTTTCTTTGCTCTGCTCCCACTTGCTTTTTCCCTTTCTCTTTATTGTAGTTTAGTTTCTTTCACGTAATTTCATTTTAGATGGAACTGAATAGTATTGATTTAGTCAAGCTAGTGTTTGCTAGTTCAACTATTTTTTTTAATGAGTTTTTATATAGGTGTAATAGAGGTGGTTATGACTTAGTTGATTGAATCTATATCACCAACTCTCTTTCTTGAACTCATCTCACCAAATAAGCGCGAGTGATAAACTCAAAACCTTAAATGACCAAACTTATCATATCATACCATTGCTACTTATAAGGGTCTAACAAATTAATAAAATTCAATTAAACATTAGCATTTCAAAAGTTTTTATTTACTCAACAGTAGAGCTTCTAATAAACATAACGGATTATATACATAACATCAAAATTTTGTCATATGCACTACCTGATCTTATTTCTTATCTTGTATCAAAGCAATATATTAAAATGTAATTGAATCAAATTCTGATCTTCACTCAAGCTCGATGAAATGGTTGAGGGGCATCCTTTCTTTGTACTTGTAAGTTTTCATTTAGATCTTTCTTTTCCTTATTGTTTTATTTTGGATAATTTAGCAATTAGTGGCCTTGAGTTATTATATAATTTCCTATAAACACCCTAGTGTTATCTTAGGAGGGGAAGTGAAGTGGAGCCTATCCCTGAACTAGACGCTCCTTCCCCTAACCCTTTGGACCAGTTCAACAAGACAAATAAAGGGGTCGACCGATCCCTCCTATGGGTCTAGGGCCGCCACCAGTAGAAGTAGCACTCACCCTTTAGTTATCTAGTATATATATATATATATATATATATATAGAATAACGGTGGCTGGCTGCTCCGCTAAGGGCTTCGCCCGACGACGATTCCCTGGTATAGTCTTTGGCTTTCCAGAATTTCTCTTACTCGACGGCGAATTCCGCGTTCGTTTTCCGCGATTGTCAAGAACGACGTAGGCATTCTGGATTCTGCGGCTTCGTCGTCTCTCCCTCGCGCCAACTTCTACGTCGACCTCGTCGAGCTGCAAGTTCCGCGGCTCATTTTTCTGCGTCGGCGTCCAGTTTCGACGCTGCGGCTCTGCTTGTTGCGCCCGACAGTTCTCTCCTTCATTTTCGACGCCTCTTCTATTCGTGTCTGCGACAATGCTTCTCTCTGGTCCGACAACAATTCTTCTGTTTTGCTTCTGCGCCCGTCTTTCTCTCCAGCCTGACACAAGCTTCTCGTTGCAGGTGACGGCTGACACATCCCCTTGCTCTGATGACACTTGCTTATTCTTTGGCTGAATCGACGAAGACCTCCTTTGCCCACGTGGTGGGAAACCCTCAGGTGGAGTCCACGGTGGTAATCTTCTCAAGCTATAAGGAATGTCGCGATGATACAGATGATTGCCCTTTTGTTAAGAAGAGAAGTAGGAAAGACTGAAAAACAATATTTTTTTTCTCTGACTCGGAAATTTCTACCATGCACAAAAAATTCAAGTTTGCTCTTATTGGAAAATTTCAATGGAGACACCCACCTATGAATGTTATCAGAAAGAGTGCAGATAATCTTAAGCTAGTAAAAGCAAGTAGAAAGTGAGACTTATGGATGGGAGACGTGTTGATCCAACTAACAATGGCTGAAGACTACACTAGAATTTTCTCCAAGAAATATCTTAATATCGTACGAAAATCTATGGAGTTACTCAAGTGGTCTCCTGATTTCGACCCAATTCATGTAACTTCCACTGTACAGGTATGATTTAGTTTACCTGGCCTCAAACTGCATTTTTTTCACCATCAGGTCTCTACTTTATTGGGGCCATCATAGGTGATTCTTTGAAGTTAGATGTGCCTACTTTCAATCTAACCAGACCATCGGTGACCAGAAGACTTATGGAAAGGGTTATTACTTTATCGGATGTTATTGAAGTTAGACCCCCATATTGTACCCACTGTAAGATGTTTGGTCATATCCTTGATAAATGCCACAAACTCCATCCCTCCATCCTAATTTGAAATTTGAAAATTAAGGTTCAAGTGAATAAGGATGGGTCTAACCCCACTACTCTGGACATTTTAGTTCAACCTGGGGAGGATACTACCAGACATGAAGTGTCTGTTGCCCCTGAGGACCCCCCATGACACCGTTGTTACTTTTACTGTGAGTGATGTGATGTTGGCACCTTCAAACCCCAGAGAAAACAATACTGATGGACTATTACCTATAAATAATAGTGTTCAGACTGATAATCAAGAGAGCCTCGTAGCTCCACTTTTTCAGAAAGTATCCGGTGTTGAGACAACTCATACTTCACATATACTAGAACCTATTGTGGGTACTACGGTTGGTATTCCTCCTGCTTCAGCTCTACCACCCCATCAGACTGATTCTTCGGAAGAGGAATGACAGGTCTATTCCAAGAGGAAGAAGAAGAATGGAGGCCGACTTCAGCTCGGGAATATATTGGATGATACATTAGTTACTTCTGACAATGACAATCATCTTACTAGCTTATTAGCTTGCTCATTCCCTAGAACTAGAGACAGAGGCAAGACTAAATTGGGTCACTTTATAGCCACCTGATATTATATATTTCGGCACAGTTAGACTTTTTATTTAAGTATGTAATGTATTTTTTTATTTTTCTTTGTTTTGGAACCATTTGTGGTTTTTTAGTTGACAGGGTGCCATGTTTGGCCCCTCCCACACATGGTATCTGTATTTTTCTTTCTACTTAATATTTTAGCTTTTTTGGGATTAATATATATATAGTCTCATAAAAAAATAGAGAAAAAGGCGGGCAAACTAGTAATTTTCTTTTATGACATTAAAATTTCAACTCGTGCAGGAAAATACAAATTTACATCAGTTGGAAAGTTTCAATTAGGTTGCCCTAAGATGAAGATCATCAGGAAGATTTTTGAAGATTTTAAATTGGTTAGGGATTGACAGGCGAGTCATTTCGACGGTAGGCATGTTATGATACAACTGAGCACAAAAGATGATTATACGAAGATTTTCTCAAAGAAATTCATTACAATTGATGACAAACTTATGAAATTGCTCAAATAGACCCTTAATTTTGATCTCAGTCAAGGACCCCCAATTACACTCTTCTGGTTCTCATTACCTGAACTCAAGCTTTATTTCTTTGACCTATCTATCTTATATGCAATTGGAATTACGATTGGAAAAACCTTTGCAGGTAGACTTACGTACAATTCATTTTTCAAGGTCTTCTATTGCAAAGATTTTGATTGAACGAGATATTACACTACCAGATGTAGAAGAAGTCTGACTTGGATCTGCTCACAATGATTATTGATAAAAAATCATTATGGAACAAAAACCATATTACTGCAAGCATGCAAGATGTTTGGATACTCATAGGAGAAATGTTTCAGATTGCACCTACAGTTGAGACCAAATAGTCAAAAGCAGGAGCACACTATTAGTGCACCTCATGTGCCTGAACGTGCTCTCAAAAAACCTGATGACAGCCAACCCGAGGAGGGAATAACCATAAGACAGGAGTTGGTGTCTGCTCTTGAGATCTCTTCTCCTGACCATACTACAACAAATAATATTCGAACTGAAAATCAGGATAGTTTCGCAGCTTATATTTAGGAAGCATCCGATACAGATGTAACAATTCACACTTCACATACACTGGAATCTATCGTGGTGGCAGCAACTGCCTTTCCTTTTACTGCTGTCCTAACATCAAATCAGATCGAGGATCACATGAGCCAATCTTCAGATGAAGAATGACAGGTTTACACTTCTCGGCGGAAGAAGAAGGTTGGGAGCACACTCCAACTTAGAAACTTAATGGATGATACTTTGGTGACTCCTGACAATGACACGACTCTTCAAAGTTTGTTATCTGGTTTCGCTCCTAAAACTATGAGGAAGAGACATGACTAAACTGGCTTGTCCCTAGCTACTTGTTTTCTGCATGTTTTGAATTTGTTTTACGTTTTATTGAGTCTATCTGTATCTTTTTGTTGGGGTATTACTGTACTTGTATCGTATGGGTAGGGTGCCTCTTTTGAGCTCTTCTCATACAACATTTATGTATCTTTTTCTATTTCAATAAAATCTGCGCTTGGGCTTTTCATAAATAAATAAATAAATAAATAAATAAACATTTAAATATATATTTTTTGTTTGAATATATATATATATATTGTTTCTTCGTGTTTATTCGTGTTTAGGTTAGTTTTGTGTGTTTTCTATTAAGATAGACGCTGGTGTCCATTCTTCTCATCTCGGGTTGTATCCTAAGGTTCCAGATGGTGCTTCAACTGTATATATTAGTCTCCGGGTGGTCTTCATCTTCCCCAATTTCTCTGCAACCCTATCTTCAGTGCTACCGTCATCTTTTCCAGCTGCATTAGCTCGGATAGCTTCTTATAGCTGCCTTCCCTGTAGTTCTTCGCCTCCCAACAACCATCTTTCCTCTTACCTTGCTGCCGCTTCCAAAAACAATGCGTTCCCCTTTCCAACTTAATGCGACCTTCCATAACCCTCTCTTGTTTCATTCCAATTTACTATTGACACCCAAAATGACCACACCCTTGTTGCTGTTGCTCTGGACTTGCCTGCCGTCGCGATGGACATCCTTCTCGCATCGATCCTTGTTTCTTGCTTGCATCTTGGACCATCTGAAACCTTTGCCTTGCTATTTTCTGCTTGCCAATTGCCTCGCCCGCTACTATAACTTCCAAGCTTTTGTCGACCAACAGCACCGTTAGATCCAACTCTAGTTTCTGCATGTCTTTTGTTATTTCAGATTTCCGAGTGTCGTATTATTCTATTTTTCCTTTCAAATATGTTTATTGTAACCGTCTATTTGCTTTCCGTAATAGTTTTTGTTTTTTCGACTCCAGTGTTAGGAATTTTTCGTATAATTTTGTTTCAGGTTATCCTACGTATTTTGGGAGGGTTTCTTAGTTTAGGAGCAGCGAGGTGAAGAAGAAACCATAATGGAGTACAAGACTTTTCTAAAATTGGGTTCCCTAGAGCTCGACCATTTTCCTTTGGAGTTGGAATCTGTCTAATGCATTCAATGATACCAATTAAGGATTCCTGAACAATATGGAAGGATCAAGAGAAGGGCTATGATATTATTAGGATAAAAACCGGAGCAAAAAGGGGTTTTGGTGGCTGTACTCGACACAAACGATGAGTGGGCAGTGGTTGGACAACAATTTTTGAAAGTAGGAAACAACAAGCAGACAATGAATGTGGTGGATATTCAGATGTTCGAGAGTGATCACCATCTAGATCCGATCTAGTTACAAAATCACCATCTGAGAATGATTAATGATACAATTCTCTGTCAAGAAAAGCTAGAGAAAAGTCTCTATTGCATAATAACATCAAAAGTGTCCAAACCAGGTCTTAAACTATATTTATATGATGACATGAATTAAACTCAAATTAAAGATCAAAATATAGTAAATAGGGGCCACAATGGATCGTCTGTCATCAATAGGCTAGAAAAATCCTGCTGTAGGCCTCATGAGACGGGATTTCTTGGCCCTTGCCTGTCCCACCTAGATGGGTATTGTGTTCTCTTACAAACAAGATCAACAACTTCCGATTTTCTTTTCTCTAGTAGGAGAGGCTTCGTTTCTCTTCTAGAGGCATCTGGACCCACGTAGTGCGACAACAAGTTATCCATTTTAAAGGTAGCAAAAATATTAATCTCACGACAGATCAATCTTATATGCATTATCATTGATCCTCTTAATAACCTTATATGGATTGTCAGTTCTAGGTTTAAACTTTTCTAATGACCCTTTAGGTATTTACTCCCTCTTTAATCTGATCCACAACAAGTCACTTTATTTAAAGATCGTAACTGTTTAGGATTTGTTAGTTTGCTTATGATATTTGATATTTTTCTTGACCATTTTTTTCTTCAACTGCTCATGTAAGGTTTTCTCTGAATATGGCCTCCGCGTCAGTACTAAGCTCAGTAGCTAGAAGCATCAGCATTATTTCCGAAGGTATGAGAAATATCCCACTCGTATACATCCTCAATGGAGGTGTGACTCGTGAACTGACAAGAATATCAATTATAAGCAATTTAATTGGGTAGGATCAAATCCTACTACCTTATATTCTTGCCCACAAAATGCTTAATGATATTTTTTGAGCTTTGATTTATAACCTCTATCTATTCATCTATCTGTGAGTGTGCTGCTAAACTGAACTTGAGCTTTGTATCTAAATTACCTCATAAAAGCCTCCAAAAGTGGTCGAGAAATTCATGTCTGTATATGAAGTGATGGTTTTAGGTACATCATGAAGATGAACTAACTCCTGAAGTACAATCTGCAATGTGCGATGAGTCTATCGGCTTATGCTAAGATACGAAGCGTGTTATCTTGGAGAAGCAATTTATTACTACCATAACTGAATCCTTGCTCCATTGTGTTTGAGGCAAGTCCATCTAGGGCTGTCAAAAAAGCTCGTTGTTCGCGAACAGTTCGTGTTCGGTTCGTCAATGAGTTCGTGTTTGATTTGTTCGATAAATAAACGAGACAAACACGAACAAATTTTTTTCGTTCGGTTAGTTAAACGAACCAAACACGAACAGTGATGCGTTCGTTCGTGTTCGAATCGTTATTGTTTGAAATATAAAATAATATAAAATAATTATATATAAAAAATTTATTATATTTTAAAACATTAAATTTTATAAATTATAATATATAATAAAATAATAATAATAATAATATATTAATATACTATAGTAGTAATATACTAATATAGATATTGTATATTTATATAATATAAGTTATATAATTAATATATAATATTATTTTTATATATTAATATTAGGGATGTCAAACTGGCTCGTCGTTCGCGAACAGCTCGTGTTCGGTTCGTGTTCGGCTCGTTCGTTAAGAAACGAACACGAGCTTATTTCAAACAAACTAAATTTTAAACGAACTGAACACAAACACAAGCTTTGTTCGTTCGTGTTCGGTTCGTTTACACCCCTAAGTCCATCACAAAATTTATGCCCACATACAAATAGAGCGACTTTCGAAAGGGAATGAGAGTGTATAGACTTGTAGATTGTCCTCAACTTTTGGCCAATTGACATACTCTGCATTGCCTCACATGTCGCTTTACATCTTGTAGCAACCTAGGCCAATAAAATTCTCCTTTACCAAGCAAAATGTTTTGTCTCTACCAAAGTCTTCCGTCATTGTTCCATTGTGCCACTTTTGCAAATGGAATGTCTGAGAAACTTTAAGGAACACACAATATGTTTTAGAAGAACAACTAACCACTTTCTATGTGGAATTACATATACGATTATCTTAACAACAAATCTAAATCTCCTTGAAATTCTGATCATCGACATCAACATCCTCCAGCACTTCAAATCCAACCATCTTTGACTGCATGACAATAATAATTATTAACTGTCTACTGCGTTGGTTACTTTCTTCTGGCTCATTGTATTGTGTTTGAGCACAAAATGGAGCGAAGAGAAAAATTCTACTCAAGAGGTGTGTTTGTCCTTAAGCTTTATACGGCTGTTAAAAAATTTTAGGGCGTTGTGGTTAGTGTAGAGAGTGAACTCTTTCGATAGTAGATAATGACTACAGTGATTTAGGTTTCTTACTATAGCCCATAGCTCCCTATCATAAGTAGAATACATTCTCTTGGATTCATGCAGGTTCTTATTATAAAAGGCAATATGGTGTCCTCCTTAAATCAACATAGATTCAATTTCCACATTTGAGGAATCATACTCTATCTTGAACACCTAGCTGAAGGCTGGAAGGGCTTGAATAGGGGCCCTAATAAACTATTTTTTCAATGCTTCAAAGATGGTTTGCACTACATCTTGACCAAATGCATAGATCTGACTTGGGGGCTTTGTCAAGGGCTTTGCAATAGAGTTGATTTCTTTTATAAATATCCTATACAAGAAAGCCAATGCATGAAATTGGCATGCATGAGCAAATGACTGTTATATGGGCCGAGCTATAATAACCTTGATTTTTGCTAGGCCCATATGAAGACCTACAACTAAAACAATTTATCATAGGAAGCATTTCGTTGGCGTTAGAAAATGACTCCTCTTTTGGTGGCCATACAACTGTTATGTCTGAAGAAGTTTAAACTCCCGTCGCAAGTGCAGTAATTGTTCCTCCAATGCCAATATGTCGTGAAAGTATAAACCCACAAACTTCCCAATGAATGCTTGAAAAAGCTGATTCATCAGCTATATGAAAATGTTGAGTGCATTTTACAACCCATATGTTTTATAAAGTTTGACTTTTATGTTTGCAAAATTTTTGAGTATTACATGGCCATCTCTTTTGATTATTGTCAATTTTTGGAATTATGTCTCTCGGAAAGCATGCATTGGCAATATCAGTAAGATGCAGTAATTTCAGGCTTGATTTTTGTTATCAATCAATCAAAACTTTCACATTATTATGTATGTTTAACAAATCTTGCATTTTTGCTTGATATTATGTTTCAAATCTCTCCGGATAATGTTATTTCCCTTTTCTGCTAAGCTTTGAATGTTAGAGTATCTAGAATATTGTTATTGGTTTCTCTTGAAATTTTATAAGATCTTTGTGTTTTGTGGAATTTTTCGAGAAAGTTGGGTATATTATTGTGTTATGAGGATGCCTAGCATAAGGACAATTTTGTTTATTATTATTATTATTGTTGTTAGTAAAATCAGGGCTAATATGTTTAGAGTTAAAGTTGTGCATGAGATTAAGCCTTGAGTGTTAGGCTTATGATTTGGGAGAGATTTCCTACCTCTTGAATTGTAGGAATTGGTAGAGATTGCCCACCTATTGAATTGTAGGTGATTATTTTTGTATTCGTCTTGTTTTATATTATTAAAGTAAATATATGCTTTGCCCTAAATTTTTTGTGCGAAATCCTTCCATTTTCTATGAAATTGCCCTAAATTTTTTGTGAGAAATCCTTCCATTTTCTATAAAATTGATATCAAAGCACTCAATCTTGGAAGAAGGAACTGGGGAGGGATGGATGGCGGTTCAGGGCATCCAAATTGATCTAATCAAGAATCGGGGAAGATCGACATGAACATGTTCGTTTGGGAGGAGAAAGGATCACGGCATACGGCGACCCAAACAATCACAATACAGTTGCGAGTTAAGCTCGCTCAGAAGGCGACAAAAGGGATCGCGTCTTGCATATGTGAAGACTTGAGGGATTCAGACACCTTGGTAGCGAACGTCGGGGCTTGCGACGTATAGAGAACATAAACTTCCATCTTTCGCTTTGAGACTCGCAAATGCAGTCGTTGCGAAATTCCTTCTGCATCCTTTCGCTAGTCAATCGCGATTTTAACTCGTTAGGGAGGATCGCAACATACATGTGACACTCCTTCATGAGTCAATCCTGATTTGAGCTAACTGAAGAGGATCACGACATATAGGTAACGCCGCAGTCACAGGGGAAGCCAACACGTACAGACAACGGATCGCAGCGTACAAGAGTTCTGTGCCACTCTTTATCTACTTACGTGATCAGGATCATGACGTAAAGGTGTTCCACGTCGCATGTGATGGAAACTAGTGGTTGGGTTCTGTGATGTACACAAGTCCAGATTGCGGCTTACGAAGTTCAGCGTGACTTCCAATAGTTCTACCATTTCACGGACATAAATTTCGGGATCTCATTGTTCAAAGTTCCATGCATGTTGAACCCATGTTCAAAAGTTCCGAATCTTGTGATTTTTGCGTAAAGGAGTTTCAAATTACAAGAAGTCATGATAACCTCATCTGAAATGGAAGAGGAGCGTTTCTTAGCAATGGAGAGGAGGTTCACAACCCAAGAATAAATGATAAAGTAGATTGCAGAGTCTCAAACAAACCATTTGCCTTCCACAATGGGATCGAGCAGCAACATCTAAAATGGACGCCAGTGGCAGCAATCAGAAAAATTCATGCGACATCGAGGCAACATTGTTTGATCAAGTGAGTCTACAGCTACAGGATCAGGTGAAAGAATGGGAAGCGAACTTGAGCATCAACAGTTTGAAGGAATGACACAACATTCAGACTACTGGAACTAGAGGCAGCAGTTACAATGCAACGGTGGGCTATTTAGGGTAGTTGAAGATTAATTTGAAAATTTTTGACTTAGAATAGGGAACCGTGATGGGTGGGACCCCGAGATAGGGCTGCATCCAACCCCACCAATGTCTGTTATCTCAACAAACTTTTAAGCAGAATTGTTGACCTCACTTTTGGTTGATGTTTAGTATCTCCTCTTTAGTAGCCTAGGATTTACCCATAGGACTTTCCTGTTGATTATTCCTAGAAAACTAGAAAATGAACCCTCACAATTAGAAATTCTAAACTCCTTTTTGCTCAACTTGAAGTTTCCTACATTGGTTCTAACCTCTAGCACTTAGTAGGTGGGGTCAATATAGAGTAGATCGAGAGGAGTTCCCATAGGACTGCTTGACCTTAAGGTTGACCCTGAATATTGGTCTGGAGCTATTCCCTCACTGTTTCCCACTTTCACCTCATTCATAACTCCCAAATCAAATCAAAATTATTCCGAACATTTTCTAAACTCTCCATGACAACCATCTACACCATTCTGGTTAATTGAGCTCGAACTAAGATTTTGGAACTAAGATTTTGACGGGAATCTGACGGGAATCGAATCGCGACGCGTTTTTGACCCGCTCGTCGAGAAGGTTGCCTAAACAACTTTGGATGGCGAAACGGACCGCGTCAACGCGTTCGAAACGTTGATTTTGCCTAGGGGAGACATTTGTTTCACTACGGCGATACGCCTGGGAGAAAATACACAAAATGGGTAATATAATAATAATAATAATAATAATAATAATAATAATAATAATAATAATAATAATAATAATAATAATAATAATAATAATAATAATAATAATAATAATATTATTATTATTATTATTATTTCCTATACTTAATCCCCCTCTCCCTATTCCCCTCTAAAGCCTGCGGGCCTCAACCCTAATCTCTCGCTCGCTCAACCCATCTCTCGCCCGTTCCGTTAAACTCCCGCGCTCGTCCCGCCCGCCCGACAGTAGCGCAGGCTCCCCACTTCTTATCACTGCCGCAGATCCTATCCTCTGCGAGATCTTACCCTTTGCCTCTCTTGAGCCGCCCGCATGGAGCTTTTGCGCCGCTCGTTTCCTCGAGCTGTTTGCGATCTCTCAATCGTTCTTTCTCTTTCTCTCGTCTATATTAAGCTTTACTTAGAGTTTTCTAAAGGGAGGAAGATTTCTGAGAGGGAGGGAAAACTCTGCAAAAGTTCTTTCTCACCTTCTTTATTTCTTGGCGCTTGGGTTGACTTCCTCTTGCTGTTGGAGAGGAGTTTGAGCTGGGAAATACTTTTCTGAAATTTTTGTGTTGAATTTTGCTTTAAAGAGGGGTACTCATCCCCTCTTCTGTGCCTTGCTTCTTTTCGGTTTCTCTCGGCCAGACGGCTGGGAACAGTTTTCTTTGGACGATATAGCATGCAAGCCTAATATATATATATACTTTGAGATATTCACCATTTAAGCATGTGAAAGTAGGATTGCAAGCATGTTCTAGGGGCCAGTTATGGTTATTTGTTTGAATCGATAAAAGCAGAGCACGTTATTAGTTGCTTTCTCCTTTTCTGCTTGAAATATTTGGAAGTATTATGGATGTAGCCTTGAAATGAGATTTGCTCCTCTGGAATACATGTTGGAATGCACTGTAAAGCTTTTTGTTACTATCACTCTTGCTTAAAATGAATACTAAAGAGTTCGCTTTACTTTTCACTCATGTATGTGGCTCGGTTTAGCTCCTGTGGCTTTCCCTTACTCGAAATGCATGCTATGAGAAGATTTATTTAATTTGAAAAGCTCTGTAACTTGTTTTGAGGGCTTGGTTTGGCTCCTCGTGAGACATCTTCCCTGTTCAAATATCTGTTGGAAATTGTTTCATGCTTGGAATAGTTAGGTTGGTGGCCCAAATATGTTCTCTATGCTGTTGTTCTTATTTAAGATGTATATTGGCTCCATATCTTGATGTTTATATCTTGATGTTTCAAAAGAATGCGGGTTGTTCCTTGGCTTTGGATGACTCAATTTTACCTTAAGGTGGTTGGAGTTTTAATTTCTGTTAAAGATTGGGTTTTAATCTATGCTTGGACCCTGTTTTGGCTTTGAATGACTCGGTTTTAGCCTCTATTGGGGCTTGGTTTTGCCTGATCTAGTCCTTATTTTTTTTTTGCGTACTTTTGAAGCTTATTTTGGCATGGGATCTGTTGTTGGCTACTCCAAGTCCAATATATGTGCAAGTTTATCCCCAAATGATTTAAAGTTGGTGCAGGGCGTGGTTTTACTTGTGCTTGACCCTACTCGAGAGTTTGACTTGGTTTGGCTTTGCCTTTTCTGGACCTTATCCGAGAGCTGGTTTGGAGGGTGGGCTCGGTTTTGCTTGCTTTGACCCTGTTTTGGCCTTGAATGGCTCGGTTTTAGCTTTCCTTAGAGCTCAGATTTACTTGCTTTGGCTCTTACCCGAGAAGTGGTTTGGAGGGGCTTGATTTCGTTTGTCTGGCCATTACCCGAGAGCTTGTTGAGGGCCTGTTTTGTGCCCCTTTTTCTGCTCCTTCCCGAGAGCTTATAGTGGAACTGGCCCGTGCCTTTTCTTAGCCCTACCCGTGAGCTTGTTGGTCGGTTATTTGGAGTCGTTTGACTCTTTCTTGCTGGACTCAATTAGCTTATGTTTTGTTGATGAATCAAGTTTGTCATCCAAAACCCGTATGATCATTTTATTCATTCTCTTATGAATATTTAGGAAGAACGGTAAAAAAGCTAATTGTATTTCCTTTGGTTACCTGGGTTTTGAGCCTTAGTTGTTGGTTCCTTTTGTCGCTTTGGCCGAGAGCCTTAGCGGCTGTTAGTGGTGGTCATTCCTGTTGGTTGCCTCGACCGCGAGCTCTGGCAGCTTCCCCCCTTCCTTTTTGGTGGCTTTGGCCGTGAGCTTTAGCAGCTGCTCCTCGCTGCCCTCAACCGTGAGCCTTAACATCTCCCCTCCTTTGCTTGATCGCCTAAACCGTGAGCTTTAGTAGTTGCCTTTCTTGTGGGTTGCTTTGCCTGAGAACCTCAGCTGCTGTTCATCTCTTTGTTGAGCCTGGCCGTGAGCATTTATGTGGTTTTAGCCGGATGATTTCATGCTTATTTGATATAAGGAGCTTTTAATTTAGTCTGGAATTGGATGGCTTTAATGTTGGCATGATTTTGGAAGTATAAGTAGTTGTCGTCCCTGGGTTACTTTACTTTTGTTCGAGTTGTGAAGTTTGAAAGTCTTTGAAATTTTATTTCGGGAGAGCATATGATTGATATAAATTGAATCTATAAAGGATGTTTCGGGAGTTTGACATTGAAGTTATGATGTCATTTGAGCACAGGCTTGGGTTTGTGTGGATGGGTAGTCAGTGGTGGAGCCACGTATACAGTTGTCACATTGACTTGAGCCCGTTTCGATTTGCTCGAGACAAAATTGAGAAGAGATACCCTCCAAATGAGAAAGTGATATTCTTTCAGATTGATTCAATGATCTTGGGTCCTCCTTTTTCAGGTCTTTTCGTCATGAGTTTTGAGAGCTGATTCATCCTCCATCTTTTCGATGTTTTAGGTGGATCAGTTCCTCCTCTCTCATCCCCATTTTTATTCTTTTTTTTTTTGCTTGCTTCTTGGTTCGGTTTTCAGTGCTTATGTCCGATACATAAGTGTAAACGTATATCCTTTTGCTATATGCGAAACCATCAAGCAAGGTCGCAAGTATGTCAGTTTTATTTTGGGGCTTATGGCGGTGATGACAAAGGCACACCTGTGGTAGGGCAAAACGATATTCCATCCTACGACATCAGGACCCCCTCCAGGGACCCGGTGAACCGTAGGATGTAATATCATTAATCGACACAAGACTAGCGGGGGACCCATACCTTCTTAGGTTGTAGGCGGTCCTACGCCCGACAACGTAATCGACTCGTGGACAACTACACTTTTCAAAACTGATACAACTCCCTTTTTGTATGACTGAAATCCACGTGCATGCTAAAATATAAAATTTAAATGTATTATAACTTAGTTGTCCACTTGTTGATTACCGGTACCAGACTAAGTAACACGCTCCTAAGTTAGGTTTAGTAGGATATCCTTCTAGTTGAGTGGCGGGTTCTATACATCCGGGTGACCGAGTAGCCTTCGACGACCATCGAGTACAAATATATATATCTGAGCTTAGCCTCGACCCGAGTGCTTGCGGTCCCTCTTTTCGGATTTTTTGTATGTTTTATTGGAATTTTTGGACAAAGCACTCGTGGTCTTTTCTCACAGTTTTGACAGTTTTATTTAAATTACTACTCGTTGATTTTCTCGAGTTTTCCAGACGACGTTTCCTTTGTTGTTCACTTTTGCCTATACAATACATGCTAGCTCATTCCTTAAATTCTATTGCTCTACTTATAACTGCTCCATCAATTACACTTAAAGGAGCAGCGGACCTCCGAAATATATGGGTTTGTTTTACATTTTGCAGCGCTTTATTTTACAACACTTTACTATTTCTTGTCTACTGTACATTCTACTGCTTTCATTTGTTATACCTGCTACTGCCTCTTTTGCACACTATACCTTAGAACAGGCGGACAGTAGTTGATTTTATAGGGGTTACCCGACAACAGATCGTTGACTCAATAATTGCATGTGCACATAGAACTAATGTTGAACTCAAAGGTGCTACGACAAGGAGCTTTGAGCTAGCATTGTAGGTAGCACGACTATCTTCAACAACAAAACACGTCTACACCAGCTAAACCATTTCTCAGAAATTTAAACAACAATCCATAGGATTTCGATGTTGTCCGCTTAGTGCGACATAAATCCCCAACCTTTCTTTAGGCCTTTGTACAACTTTGCTGTACAATATAAGTCCTAACCTGTGTTAGGATTCTGAGGTTGTCGTCCGTCACGACCTAAATCCTCACATCTTCCAGGCTATTTGTGTGATCATTTCACATGAATATAGTTTCACACAAGTATAAACCCTAAATAAATAAAATTGATAGGACGAAATACTTAAATAATTTCTCCCCAAAACTGAAGCCAAACCATAGGGTAGACTGGGAAGTCATCGAAGTTTTCCTTCGGATCTATGACATCCCCTAGTTCTTCCTCTTTTGGATGCTATAACAAATGCTCCAAATTTGAGTCAATCTCATTTCACACCTTTTTGTCCGATCTCATTGAAAAGTCCTATACTTTTGACATTTTTAAAGATAATATTTCCTGATTTTTGTCGAGTTTTCTTAGGTGACTTCCGTCATTTAAGATGTAGTTAACTATAAGGGCTTGCCCTTATAGGAAATTTTTCCGAACCCAGCTTAATATAAACCATATTTAATTCTTCATATTAAATAGAAGAACTTGTCGACAATCAAAATGGTTTTGCAGACCAAATGGACGTCATATTTTTCTTAATTTATTTGATCGTGCCTCACCCTCAAGTCTTGTGTTTACCCTTCGGGATAGATACATAGTTTGATGTACAATGCTCTTTCATTTAAACTGTGAAAATATATGGTCAGTTTGATTTTATATTTTTCTAAACTTAAATTTATATGTAAATTAAACGTTCTTCCGAAGCGGACGACTGAGTTTCGATTCCGGCGAGCGATAACTTTCAACGGGCAACTCAACTTTTTAGTGCCGACAATAATTTTGGAGCTTATTAGGACGCACGGGCTGCTTATGAGGTGTTCCAGACTTATACAAGAAGAGAAATCAATATTGGTCAAGGAAGGGAACCAACCCCAATTTTATCGGTGGAATGAACTTCAGTTAAAGAAATTGGGGAGGAGAATCGTGCATAAGGAAGCTGATGATGATGATCTTTGAAGGAGTGTATGCTTATGATTAGGTTTATTTTGTGGAGAGATACTTTGCTGTTAAAGGGCTGACAGAGGAAGAAAACTTGATGGTAGCTCCTCTGTGTTTGTAAGGATATGCTCAAACATTGTATCAATGGAGAGAATAACATCAACCGAATCGAACATGGAGCACTTCAAAATAACACACAAAGGGGATTTACAAAACAGTTTTTTTGATTGGTCTAGGAAGGATTTGTTATGGAGTATGTGGAGAAATTTGAGATGCTATCTAGTCGTTTTAGAGGGATATTAGAAAAAATGTTGGAAAAAGACTTCATGAAATGTTTAAAGCCAGAGATTCGAGCACCATTTGACCTGTTGAGACTGTGAGAAGTGGGGGAAACTATGAAATTAGTGTAATTGTTGAATATAAAAATTCAATTGAACAAGCTAATAGGAGTAACACAAGTGGAGTGCCACATAGTGATGTTACAACCACGATAATACCAAAAACTCACAGTAAAAGTGTAGAGGGAGGCTCCACAAGATAGGAATAAGAGGCCACAATCGGGGGTGACATTCAAACGTCTTACTAAGACAAAAATTTATGAGAAACAGGTCAATTTTCTATGTTTTTGGTACGGTCATAAGTTTTTCCTAGGATGCCATTGCAAGGATAAGATATTACAGATTCTCACAGTGTGTGATGAGAAGGCAGGGGATGCGAAGATAGAGAAGATTGTGGTGGAGGAGGAGGAATGCCCTCACTTTGAGGTAGAAAAAGTCTTATTTAACTCGGTGGCGGGACTGACACAGAATCACAATATGAAACTTTAGGGGCGGATCAGAGAGCTTGATGTAGTTGTGTTGATAGATACTGGGGCCATCAACAACTTCATCTCAACTCAAATAATGAAGTACTTGGGGATTGAGATTGTGGATTTAGGAATTTTGAGAGTTATGATGGGGGTGAGATAGGTGGAGAGGAGCAGAGGAGTTTGTAAAAGAGTGATTTTAACACTGCCATACATTCAGGTGATGGAAGAGTTTCTTCCCTTGAATTCAGAGAGCACTAACGTGATATTGGGTATGAAATGGTTGCAATCCACAGGGGAGACTAAGATGCATTGGAAACTTTTGACATTGTGTTTCATGAAGGAGATAAGACTGTGGTGCCTCATGAAGACCTTAGTTCGTGCAAAATCTCTGTGTCAGCGGATCCATTGAAGGTGGTGGATGGGTTGGACAGGCCGCTACCTTAGACTTTGAAGGGGTTAAGAAGGTTCAGGGGACTTGTAAAATACTTCCAGAAGTGCGTGAAGTGTTATAATTCGATTTTGTGGTTGTTGATGAAGAAATTGAAGAATGATAACTTCTGGTGGGGGAAAGTGACGTCCCAGCCTTTTGAGAAGGTGAAGAAGGCCATGAAGAATGTGCTAGAGCTGACGGTGAGACCAGATTCAAGCCTTATTAGCGGAGGCCACACGACTTGATCCATCAGCAGTTGCTCCCTCCTTAAGTAAAAAGTGTTTTTTTGGGAGGAGAGTATTGTTATGCTAAGAGCAATTTTGTCTTTTATTAGCATAAGGGCAGATTAATCTTTTATTGTTATTATTAATTTTGTTAGTATAAATAGGCTAATATATTTAGAGTTAGTGCTATGCATGTTATTGTGTCTTGAGTTTTAGGGTTAGAGTTTGTGATAGATTTTCTACCTCTCAAATTGTAGGAATTGGGAGAGATCGCCTACTTTTGAATTTGTTGGTGTTTATTTTTGTATTCGTGTTGTTTTGGATTATTAAAGAAAATATTTGCCTTGCCCTAAATTTTCTGTGAGAAATCAGTCATTTTCCAATCGCATTGATATTTAGAGAATCTTTTGATGATCAAGATATTTGTGCTGTTATCCTTTTGTTATCACTGATTTATCATTTCTAAGCCTCATGTGTCAGTTCGTTTCAGGGTGCAGTTTAACAGGCTCCAAAGCAATCATATAAAATCTCTTGAGAACTCTTTGGGGAACTTTTGTTTGATTGCTGCAGTCATCTCCAAAATATGTAATCTTTTAATTTTCACATTTTCTCCCACATGCACAGTCCCTTTTGGCTTTGTTTACATGGCTTATAAAATAGTCTTCGTACTGAGGAAAGAGAAGATTTATAAAATAGCTAAGACAAATGGTAAAGGATCTAGAAACTTTAATTAAATTAGATGTGTTTGAAGTGATGATAATAATATTTTATTTAAATATACTTCAAGGAAGGATAAAATTACTGGTTTGAGAAATTTAATGTCTAGTAGAATATACCACTACTGAATCTCAGACCCTTTTGATTTATAGTTTCTTGGGGACTGCTTATTTTTATTGTTTTCTGTATTTCTTTATGTCTTAGTCTTATTATGCTATTTATTTTATGCCCATCTACACGCTGAGAGCTCTAGTTTTTCTTGTTCTCTTCTGTTTGATCACTTGGATTTTCAAATGTTTAGACAAAAATGTACTTTTTTCTGATGGGAATTTTTTTATAGGATCATTTTTATAAGGAAGGCCTCGTGTTTTGTTCTCTTCCATTGCCAGTAAGAACAGGGCTTAATGTTCACGTGAACGGATGCTTTGAAGTTTACTCTAACAGACGTAGCATCTGGTTTGGATCTAATTTGGACCGAGTGGGAAAACTGAGGTCTGACTGGAATAGGCTACTGTTAGAATTTGTTGTTGCTCCAGCCTATTGTGAGTTGCTGGTTGGTTTGAGCAAGCTGTTTGGTCCCACCATGCAATACTATTCTGTTTGGCCAACTGGTTTATATGAGGAGCCATGGAGTATTTTAGTCGAGAATATATACAGAATTGCTTATTCTGCTAAGGTCTTATATTCTAATTTTGCAGGTGGAAATTGGATATCGCCAGCTGAGGCGTTCTTTCACGATTTGGATTTTAAAAAAAGTGAAATACTAGGCGAGGCTCTAGTCTTATTAGGGATGCCCGTTGTTTGTCTACCTGCTTTCATTTTTGAGACAATGTATAAATTTTGGTCAAATTTTAATATCAGTTTGGTTAGTCCTGTAATAGTACGAAGATTCCTAAAGGAAAGTATGAAACTAGGCACATTAAACAAATCATACAAATTAGTTCTATTAGAATACTGTCTAACTGACCTGAGCAATGAGGATGTTGATAAACATGTAGAGGGTCTTGCATTGCTTCCTTTGGCAAATGATGAGTTTGGAACCTTTACCAAGACCATGAAGGGAACAAATTATTTTATTTGCAGTGAGCTTGAATACAGTGTTTTGGGATTGATTCCTGATATAATGATTGATCGAACCATTCCATCTGAGTTATTGAATAGCCTTTCTGACATTGCTATTTGTTCTCAAACGAATCTAACATTTCTCAATGAGAAATACTTTCTGCAGCTATTCCCAAGGATCTTCCCTGCTGAATGGAGGTGTGAGAACAGGGTTGCATTGAATCCTGGTGTAGGCACTTCTGTTCCAACGCCAACTTGGTTTACATATTTCTGGGACTATATTCAAAATCAATCTTATGATATATCAACATTTGGTGAGTGGCCTATTTTGCCATCTACTTCTGGGCACCTTTACAGAACATCGAAAACCTCTAAGTTTATCAGTTCAGAGAAGCTATCTGAAACATTGCAGGAGCTTCTAGTGAAAATCGGCTGTAAAATCCTCGATCCAGCATACAAAATTAATCATCGTGATTTATCTCTATATGTTTCGGATAGTGATGCTGGTGGCATTCTGAACTCTATTTTTGATTCCGTTTCGTCTGAGGGGAATGAAAGATGGTTGCCTTTTCAAGTTCTCTCTGTTCCTGAGAAAATTGAGCTCAGCAGGTTTCTACTTCATCCAAAGTGGTATCTCGGAGGCTTTCTTTCTGACACTCATATTAAAAATGCAAAGAGGCTTCCTATTTACAGAGTCTATGGTGAACAGAATGACGAAAACATTCATTTTCATAATTTGGAATGTCCTACGAGATATTTACCACCTGTAGATATTCCCATACGCTTTCTGAACGGTGATTTTGTTTTCTGTTCATCTATTACTGAAGAAGATATTTTGCTGAGGTACTTTGGTATTGAGCGCATGCCAAAGTCTGCTTTCTACAAGAAGTATGTTCAGAGTAGACTTGGTGAATTGCAATCTGATGTTCGTGATGAGATTATGCTATCTATTCTAAAAGAACTGCCACAACTGTGTCTTGATGATTCTTCTATCAAGGAATCTTTGCGTAAATTAAAATTTATACCCACTGTCAGCGGAAGCTTAGATTGTCCTGAATCTCTATATGATCCTCGCGTTGATGAACTTTATGCTCTTCTCGAAGATTCAAATTGTTTTCCTGGTGGCTTATTTCGAGAACCCAGTGTTCTGGACATGTTACTCTGCTTGGGACTTAGAACATCAGTTTCAGCAGACACAATTATAAAGAGCGCACGTCAAGTTGAATCGTTGATGCGTGAGGATCAGTTAAAGGCTTCTTTACATGGGAAGGTGCTTCTTTCATACCTTGAAGTTCATTCAGATAAGTGGTTCTGTAATAATGATTGTCAAAAGGGTGTAAACATGATGTTTTCAAGAGTTGCTGCGTCAAGAATGCGTGGTAATAATCCTTCACGAGATGGTATTGAAAAATTCTGGAATGATCTTAGAATGATATGCTGGTGCCCTGTATTGGATTCTGCACCCCATGCAACGTTGCCATGGCCTGTAGTTTCATCCATGGTGGCCCCTCCTAAGATAGTTAGACCAAGAGAAGATATATGGCTTGTTTCTGCAAGTTCACGAATTCTTGATGGAGAATGCCGGTCATTTGCTTTGTCCTGGAGCTTAGGTTGGTATTTACCTCCCAGTGGAAATGTGATTGCTGCTCAACTGCTTGAACTTGGAAAAAACAATGAGATTGTGGTAGATCAGATTCTTCGACAAGAATTAGCAATAGCAATGCCTAAGCTATACTCCCTATTGTCAAATTTGATAGGCTCAGATGAGATGGACATTGTTAAAGTTATTCTTGAAGGTTGTAGATGGATTTGGGTGGGAGATGGATTTTCAACTGTCAGTGAGGTTGTTCTTAATGGACAGTTCCATTTGGCTCCCTACATACGTGTTATTCCTGTTGATTTAGCTGTATTCAGGGACCTATTTTTGGAGCTTGGAGTACAAGAGTGCTTGAAGCCTGTGGATTATGTCAATATTCTTTGCCGAATGGCAGGTAAGAAAGGCTGCATTCCACTTGATGCTCAAGAGCTTCGAGCGGCTGTGTCCTTCGCTCAGCAACTTGCAGAAATCCAGTTTCAGAGTTTGTATGTTAAAGTTTATTTACCTGATCTCTCATCTCGGTTAATTACAGCAACTGATTTAGTTTACAATGATGCTCCCTGGTTGCTTGATTTGGAAGAGAATGCAAGTGGAAATGGGTCTAGTGTTTCACTAAAGCGTAAGAACAATAGATGTAACTTCGTGCATGGCAACATTTCAAATGATATTGCTGAAAAACTTGGTGTACATTCTCTTCGTCGTCTTTTACTTGCTGAAAGTTCTGATTCAATGAATTTAAGCCTAGCAGGAGTTGCTGAAGCGTTTGGTCAACATGAGGCATTAACAACAAGGCTTAAGCATATTGTTGAAATGTATGCAGATGGGCCGGGAATACTTTTTGAGCTTGTACAAAATGCTGAGGATGCACAGGCTTCTGAAGTGGTTTTTCTTTTGGATAAAACTCAATATGGTACGTCATCCGTTCTTTCACCTCAAATGGCAGAATGGCAAGGTCCCGCACTATACTGCTTTAATGATTCAGTTTTCAGTTCTCAAGATTTGTATGCAATATCACGTATTGGCCAAGACAGTAAACTTGACAAGCCTTTTGCAATTGGAAGGTTTGGACTTGGCTTCAATTCTGTTTATCACTTTACAGATATACCTGGTTTTGTTTCCGGTGAGAACATTGTGATTTTTGATCCTCATGCTTGCCACCTGCCAGGAATATCTCCTAGTCATCCAGGCCTGAGGATAGAATTTGTCGGAAGAAAGATCTTGGAGCAGTTTCCAGATCAGTTCATGCCATTCTTACACTTTGGCTGTGATTTACAACAACCATTTCCTGGTACCCTATTTCGATTTCCACTCAGGAACAAAACTGCAGCTCTCAGAAGCCAGATTAAGAAAGAAAAATATTCGCCTGATGATGTGGAGTTGCTTTTCAATTCTTTCAAAGAAGTTGTATCTGAGTCGCTGTTGTTTCTTCATAATATCCAAAGGGTAACTATTTTTATAAAAGATGGTCCCGGGCTTCAGATGCAGTTAATACATCGTGTGTCTAGGCACAGTGATACTGGGCTTGGAAAGGAGCTTCATCCCCTTCATAAAATGCTCAGCTTTGTGCATGGAAACCAGCAAAATGGGATGAGTAGGGATCAGTTCATGGCAAAATTAGATAAAATTTCTGAAAGAGACCTGCCATGGAGTTGCCAGAAGATTTTATTGTTGGAGCAAAGTCTTTCTGGTTCTCAGTTACATTTTTGGGTTGTTAGTGAATGTATAGGTGGTGGGCGGGCAAAAAGTAAATCTTTATCTGTAATTAACCAATCATTTAAATTTGTTCCCTGGGCATCAGTTTCCTGCTACCTTCACTCTGCTAACTTGCAGGATTTAAAAGATAATTTCCTAGATACCACAGTAGATTATTATGCTTCTTTAGTTGCTCTAGGTGAAATGACTGCAGTATATTACAGAAAAACTTTTGTAGGCAGGGCGTTTTGCTTCCTCCCTTTGCCAATTTCTACTGGTCTTCCAATACATATTAATGCATATTTTGAATTATCTTCAAACAGAAGAGACATATGGTTTGGTAATGACATGGCGGGTGGTGGAAAAGTTCGTTCAGAGTGGAACCTTTGTCTCCTTGAAGATGTAATTCCTAGTGCTTATGGTCGTTTGTTGGTTTGCATTGCACGAGAGCTTGGTCCATGCGATCTTTACTTCTCTTTTTGGCCTACTTCCACTGGTCTTGAACCATGGGAATCAATGGTGAAGCAATTCTATGCATTTCTGTCTGATCAAAAGCTTTCTGTTTTGTACACAAAAGCTAGAGGCGGGCATTGGATTTCAGCAAAAGAGACCATCTTTCCTGACTTTACTTTTCCAAAAGCGATTGAGCTTGCAGAAGTGTTATCAGAAGCTGGCTTGCCTGTAGCTAATGTATCAAATGATATTGTGCAAAGATTTATGGTCTCATGCCCCTCGCTGCATTTTCTAACTCCTCAGTTTTTAAGATGCTTATTGATTCGCCGCCATTATGTATTTAAGAAGAAAGATGACATCGTCACCACGTTAGATTACTGCTTGAGTGATTATGGAATAATTTCTTCTTGTGGTTCATTAAATGGATTACCTTTGTTACCTTTAGCAAATTGTAAATTTGCTTCATTTAACAAACGGGGAGAAGGTGATAGAGTATTCGTTGTATCTACTGAGGCATTTGACCTTCTTTTCGATTCAGTTCCACATCTTCTTGTTGACTGTTCCATTCCTGATAGTACGTTGAAGAAGCTGACAGACATTGCTAATTCTGGCCTAACTAACTTGCATGTATTGACATGCTATTCTCTTGTGGAACTTTTGCCATGGATTCTTCCAACTGAATGGCAGCATTCTAGGCTGGTTCGATGGACTCCAGGCGATCACGGTCACCCAAGTTTTGAATGGATGGGGTTACTCTGGAAATATTTGAAGGCATCCTGTAACGATCTTTCAATATTTAACATGTGGCCTATTTTACCTGTAAAAAATGGTTTTCTTTTGCAACTTGTTGAAAATTCTGTTGTAGTCAGAAATGATGGATGGAGTGAAAATTTGTCGTCTTTACTGCAGAAATTGGGTTGTTATTTTTTGTGTTCTGACTTATCCCTAGATCATCCCCATTTGAGGAGCTTTGTGTGGGATGCGACAGCAGTTGGCATTCTGAATGCTATACGAGCTTCTTGTCAGCTGCAAGATATGAGGAACTTATTTTTTAATGCCTCCAAGGCAGAGATGAGGGAACTGAGGAGTTTCATTTTCCAGTCCAGGTGGTTTTCTGGGGACCAAATGGGCTCCATGCAAATTGACATAATCAAACAACTTCCAATTTTTGAGTCTTATAAAAATGAGGTGCTTTTAGCTTTGATTAATCCATTAAAATTTCTTAAGCCAGTAGATTTACTCGAGGATCTTGTGGATGATAATTTTATCAGAACTGACTCCGAGAGGGAAAAGAGTATTTTGCAAAATTATTTGGGGATTAGAGAATTGTCAAAAGCTGAGTTTTACGAAAACTATGTTTTTCATCGAATAGAATGTTTCCTTGTGCGGCCTAGTGTTCTTTTCGCTATCTTTGTTGATTTGAAACAGTTAGTTGAAGAGGATGATTCCATTAAATCCACCCTATCTAAAGTGCCTTTTGTTTTAGCCGCTGATGGTTCTTGGAAGCATCCTTCCAGGTATGATCTCACTTTAATGAATATTACTTTCTTTACTGGATTTTGGCAATAATATTTTGTCAATAAAGAGTTAGGAATTTGTACCTTTATTATCACTGGTTTTTACATCTCATACCTATGATGCTTTTGTCTCACTAGACATTCTCACCTCTATGCTGGTAATATAAGCTATTCAAAATAGTTGATCAAATTCATGGTCAAATATTATTGCCAATTATAATTTGTTTGGAAAGTAATAGACTGCGTGATCATTCATATAAATAATATGGCATGACTCAATTTATTCTAGTATTTTTTAAAATTACTTTTGAATTCTATTAGAAATAATATTGTATTGAGGAATTACTTTATTGTAAGTCCTTGGTTAGCTTCATGGATCTTTTTTTATATTATATCCATATTTCATTAGGTTTAAATTTTTTCTTTTAAAAAAATTTCAACATTAATTGTACTAGCTTGCATCAAGCTAAATAAAATTGAATTAAGTTACATGTTTGTTTTACTTGTTAAATAGGCATGCTTATATAATAAATTAAACGTGAGCTATTTATCGAGTCTAAACTAGTAATTTGTGCATATTTTTAGGAGAAAATGATATAAACTCATTTTATGTAATTAACTAGAATTAGCATGGAAGAAACAAAATACATCAACTAGACAAATAAAGTGAATGCCCTATGAACTAAAATCCTTCAATGCTTGAGAACTGTAAAATGTAGCATCTCCTAGCTTGAAGTTTAATGAAAATACGAGAGTGATTATGAAGCATCATTATCATCACTCTCAACATAATGTAATAATAACTAATTATCATTTTATTGACTATATTTAGTAAAAATAATTTGATCTCTTAAAATCTTCAAATTGCTAAACCTATAATAATAACACAAGTATATGTATTGATCAATTAATAAAGAGCTCTAATGGAGTCCTAAGTATCGATCCCACAGGAAAGTTAGAAATGATTATGAATAAATTCTTATGATTATAATGAAAAACACAATTCAAACTTCAAAACTTAAATGCAAAATTAAAATTTAAAGTAATTTAATATATGTTAAATAAAATGAAGTTAAAAGAATTACGTTAACTAAACTATTTTCTAAACTTCAAAAGTAAACTTATCAAAACTAAACAGAGTTTATGTGATGAAGAGTTCAAATTTAAGAAAAAATCCTTCCCCTTTACAGTGAGTATATGGATTGTGAAGAAATTAAAATCATTTGAATATATAAATATATATATACATATATATATATATATATATATATAAAGAGCAGCTCGTGGCTCCTTATGATAATTGGTTTTTATAATTTTAATATCAAAAGAAGGATTACAAAGGTTTAGTGAGAAAATTGGATCCCCGCTAAAAAACAAAACAACACATAAAGTCCTAGGGGTTCCATTTTCTACAGTACAACTCCACCCAAGAAAATAAAAGAACAGAAAAGAGATTAAAACTAGCCTAAATATACATGTATCAAACCAAAACGTATACCCACAGAAATGGCGTATATCCTCTATGAACATGTATATCAAAAGAAACGAAAAAAGAAGAATCTGTATGACAAACAACAACTTCTCGAAACCAGGAAGCCGCAGCCTGACCAAGGAATCCGTATCCTGCAACTCAAAAAGAACAGAGAAAACAGTAGAGAAATAGAAATTCCAAGTGTTAAGAAAGGAAAAACTGATCCTCATTCTTCCAACCTCCCAATCAACAAAGCCAGTCCAAACAGACCTAATAAAACAACATGAAGTATGGAGAGACAGAGAGAAATTGAAGCCATGAGCCTCCAAATAGGAAATAACATGGTCACAAATCATACCCAGATGAAAAAAGAGCAACTCTTCGAGCCTCCAACCATCCCTCTTACCCATGAAACTAACCCATACACTCTATCTCCCAAGAGCCCTACTTCCAATATAACACCTCCAAACCACCACCACCAAAGTAGCAAAGGAGCCCTGGGCCTCCATGTTAAAAATAAGGCAGCCAATATGATGCATCCCAAAAGCAAAACCACCCAGCACAACCTCCCGACCCTTAAACCGAGAAACCCTCCATCTTCATAAATTCAACCACCAGCAAATAGGGAGCCATGGGCCTCCCAAATAAAACTCAGCAGAAAAATTGAAGGATTCCTGGACCTCCATGCCAAAGATAAGAGGCCGGACGTCACATAAATAAAAAATTTAAGTAGCCATAATCTCATACTCTCTCAACTCCAAATTTCTCAAAAAAGAATAAACACAAGAAACTTCCAGCTAGAATAACATATAGGTCTCAAAAAAGAATAAACACAAGAATCCATGCCACTCGGCCAGCCAACATGCATCAAGATGTGACATTAGTACGAATATAAGGGTTATCAATATTATCCCCAACCATCAGAGTATAGAGAGAGGGGGGAGGAGTTACTCCCACCCTACATATATGACTCGTGTACCCCAAATTAGCAAGCCAATTTGCGGGTTGATTACCCTCCCGGTAGATGAAATTCCAAACGACATTCATATAAGAAATTAACCCTTTAATCCTCCTAATATAGTAAAGAATATCCCAAGGGGTGTCGGCTCTATTAGTAAAAATATCAATCAAAGAACTATTATCACTTTCAAAAGTAATATACTTCCAATTGAGAGAATAAGCCAATAAAACAACAGATAAAATAGCTCGAGCCTCAGCCTCAAAAGGGGAATCCTCCATAGAAGGGATAGAGAAGAAGAGTATACACTTTCCATAGTGATTCCTAGCAATGCCCTCACACCCAGCATTATGACCCTTCAAACTCCCATCCATATTAACTTTAATCCACCCTCTAGGGGGTGGACTCCATTTGACCAAGATAGGAGGGTGCAGGATTCTCCTGACCGCCACATTCATATGCCCCAAAGCCAAAAAATAATTAATGCCCGAAAAGAAACCTTTTTTGGAATTTCCAAGTCTCCATAACTTATTGATGTAAGAAATTATATTAGTGAAACCATCATTTTTTGAATATCCCTACCCTCATGAATAATATCATTCCGAGCCATCCAGATAAACCAACAAATGATATAAGGGTATACTTGCCAAAAATGATTCTTCTTACCACCTGGATTGCAACACAAGGTGGTGAGAAGATTCCTCTCAGGAGAAACAATAGTACCAAACCACAGACCAACTCTTCTCCAAATAAATAAAGCAAAGGGGCAGGAGAAAAATATATGTTCAATGGTCTCCTCCGCCATCAAACACAAACAACGCCTCTAGACAATTCTCAAACCTTTCATCTTAAGGATATCATCACAAGGAATGATAGTGAAAAATACGCCAGGCCAAGAAAGACATCGACGGGGTTAAAGCCCAACTCCACACCCATTCCCCCCAAGGGGTGTTTTGAAAATTATACCGAGAAGCATATAAAGATTTAGTAATAGAGTTTGCCATGGGGAATTTCAAATAATGAGTATCATGCAAAAGAGGATCAAAAGGTATTGTGGAAATGAAATTAGCTCCCTCCAAACCCAAAATGCTAGTGAGAAGAGGGAGGTTCCAATGGCCATCAACCCAAACATCCGAAACTTTGAGATTAGAGAACCGCGTATCCCTCATATTCAACGAAGCATGAGACCAACAATTGTGCCAGAAAGATAGGTTACCTCCCCCCACCTCTCAATAAATGAAGTTCCTCGCCCAATCTCTAACATTAAGCATTCTCTTCCACATCGTGGAATTGCCCAGTCGCCAATTTATCACAGCAGGATGAGAGAAACGACAATACTTCCCATGCATAAAGTTGGCCCATAATGACTCATTTTTCCTGAAATTGAACCATTACTTGAAAAAATTAATATCAGTCATATGATGCAGAGATTTGAAACCCAAACCACCGGTACTTATGGGTTTACAAACATCCTTCCAAGGTAACCCATCTTCTACCAGAATGATTTCCCACCCATAAGAACTTATTGAAACATCTTTCAAGAATCATAATAATGCTCTTTTTGGGTTGGAGAACTTGGAGAATATATAAAGGAATAGAATGAAGCATGCTTCTTAACAGAGTAATATGACCTCCAAAGGAAAGGAAATTATTTTTCTAATCCAAGATTCTTTTTAGAATCTTATCCACAACCTCGTCAAACTGTATACGTCTCTTTCGCCCTTAAGGATGAACACCCCCAGATATTTAAGTGGAAGAGTAGAGAGGGAGAAACCCGTAAAATTAGCTATCCAAAAGGCATTAGAACGGCTAATCATTTTCCCCAAAAAAATATTACATTTATTGGCATTGAAGGAGAGGCCAGGGACCAATTGAAAATCAACCATGACATTATGTATTTCCTTAACCGAATTCTTGCTAGCATTAGAAAAGAGGATCATATCATCAACATAAGCTAAGTGAGAGACCAACATATTGGATTTATGAGCATATTGCAGCTTGGGGTTTCTTCTGAAAAGATTGTTAAGAAGACGGGAGAGATAATAAAAAAATAAGATAAATATGGTAGGGGATAAATGATCTCCCTGCTTAATCCCTCGGCCTGCACTAAAAAAGCCCTGAGATTTGCCATTAATGAGAATGCTGTATTTATTACAATGAAGCCAGAAATTTATAATTTTGCAAAACTCTTGAGAAAAGCCACGAGCATGAAGAATCTTCAAAATGAAATCCCAGCTAATCGAATCATAGGCCTTACGAATGTCCAGTTTAGTAATCATGTTACCTCCTATACACTTTTTATCAATATCAAGAATGAGTTCCTGAGCCAGCTAATATTATCGGCAATCCCCCTCCCCTGAACAAAAGCAGGTTGATTCAAAGAGATTAACTTGTGAGGTTGAAGACGTTTGACCAAAGTCTTACTAATCAACTTAGAAATAACAGAAGTTAGAGAAATAGACTTGAAATGATCCCAAGAGCTCTTTTGAGTGTTCTTAGGGATGAGGACAATAGTAGCAGCCGAGAAGTAATTTACAGGGGTTTCCCCTTTAAAGAAACTTTGTATAGCCGCCACAACATGATCTTTAACAACGCTCCAACATTTGATATAAAAAGCAGAAGTAAAGACATCAGGCCCCGGAGCTTTATTACAATTAATTTGAAAGAGGATGGAATAAATCTCCTCAGCCGTAGGGATTTCACAAAGGTCAATATGTACCATATGATGTCGAACCTCGTCAAACAAGGAGGCATCAATGTAACCGGAAGTCTCGTGGACCTCAAAGAGTTTAGAAAAGTGAAGCACAACTTTCTCCCGAATTTCCTCTTCTCCAGTAATCTAGTGCCTGTCATTGTTTTTAATTCTCACAATGATGTTATTAGCTCTTCGTTGTTTGATACAAACATGAAAATATTTAGTATTCCTATCTCCCTGGGTAAAATGAGTCTCCTGCGCTTTTTGTTGAAGCAACTCCTCCTCCCAAAGAAAGGCCTCAAGCAGCTCTTTATTAGCATCCTGTAAATCCTAAATGATATCAGTGGTGTTTTCATCAAGAGCTTGAAAAATATTGTCCCTTTGTTCTGTTTTTTTAACTCTTGCATGAACACAAAAAACCTCCCAGTTCCAAGATTTTAAAGCAGCAGCCACTCTATTGTGTAATTTCCAAAGAATATACCAAGCATTTCCTATCTCCTCACATTTTCAGTTTGTCGCAATAAGTCTCAAGAAATCATGTATAGCCCAAACATTTAAAAAACGAAAGTGGTAGGTAGAGGACTTTTTAAAATAATCAAAAGATAAAAGGAGATGACTATGATCCGAGCCGGTTCTGGATAGATGCTGAACTTGAGAGAAATCATAAGAGATTCCACTGCTGATTAGCAAAACATCTATCAAGTCTTTCAAAAAGATTATCCTTTTTCCAAGTGTTTCCAAGTGAATTTAGAGCCGATAAATCCCAAATCGGAGACACTTGCAAGAGCCAAAGACTCATTGAACTTATTAGTTAAGGTGGAATCAAATCTCCTGCCACCAAGTTTCTCAGATTCATGTATCACCATATTGAAATCTCCTCTCACCATCCAATTTTGATTAATAGTTGTGCCCATAGCAACAAGCTTGTGTCAGAGATCAACTCTAGCAGCATTGGAAGTCCCAACATAGACAAAAGTAAGACAACCAGAAAACACATCCATAGAAAAATGGGTATGAACGAACTGTTTATCATCAGCAATGATATCAACTGTAACGTTCTTACGCCAAAACAACTAGATTTTGTTAGAGCAATTAACAAAAAAAAAGAAAAGTTTTTGAATTTACCCAAGATGCAATCATCTGGAGAGGCGACCAAGGGTTCCAAAATAGCAAAAATATCCACCTTATAACAAATATATATATATATATATATATATATATATTATAAAAATCTTTCTTCAAAGGTCAGTGTTATTCCTTCATTCATTCGAACCCACCGCACTAGAGAGGAGAGAGAGAGAGAGAGCGTGTGAGAGATAAAGGAAGTGAGGGCAAGAAAAGGTGTTGTGTCCTAATTGAATAGGAAGAAGAAGAAGAAGATGGAGGAGGAAGGGGAGGAGGTAACCGTTGAACTGCATTAGCATTCGACCAAACATTCTTTTGCCTTTGACTGAGCGAATTGAGTGAAAGGAGGGAGGATACGAGGCTTGGGGCCTGGCTGAACCGGCCAGTAGCTTCAACAGGAGGCTGGGCCGACCCCCTTCCCTCTCCCATGAGACAGGAAGTACTACCTAATTCCTTCCCCTTCCTATTTTTTTATCTTCCTATTCTATTCCCTTCTTATTCTATCCATTTCTATTCTAACTACTATTCTCTATTATATATATGTTGTTTGTTTGCTTAGGGTGCAATTTTGGTTCCCTGATTTCAGATCTCTGCCTCCAGGGCGTTTCTCTCTTCTGGGGTTGTATCCGACAGCGAGAAGATGCTACGGCTAAAACTGATCCGAGGTGGTAAATAGGAGTGACAGTTGTTGTGACAGAAATCATGAAGAAAAACTGCCATAAAATACGAAAGGATCATATTTGTAGACTTAAGGTAAATATGAATGGCCTCCCCCCAAAATAGGAGGAAAAATCCAGATAAAGAGAGGGTTGATTGGCCCTCATGGATCGGTTGAAGCCACGACTCTTTATACAGTTCGCGATACTATGACAGGATAGTAGAAACATGCGTGAATGTGTCAGTCTCCTGGGGTGGGAACATTAAACCTCAAATGTTGAAGCTTCTGGATCCTCGTGGTATAGTGTCAAATTGGTCTTGTTGAAGGTGATGGAGCTACCTGTTGACCTCATTTTTGTGAGATCTTTCCTTCTTTTTCCTTAGAGCCTAAGGATCTAGTCGTATGGCTTTTTTTTGACCATTTTATAAGCCTAGTGATGGGACCCACACCACTTGGAAATTCCAGCCACTTTTTGGCTCTTCTTGGGGGTCTCACATGTGTGGTTTTGGACCACCAGCACTTGGATGGTTGAGACCAATATGATGAAACCCAAAGAGAGTTGCTATAGGATCTTTAAGCTCTAGGGTGACATTGTGCATATCCCATTCACATCACATACACTTGCACACACTCCAAAGAGAGTTGCTATAAGATCTTTAAGCTCTAGGGTGATATTGTGCATACCCCATTCACATCACGTACATTTGCACACACTCCACTGTCGATTAAAATTCAAATTAATTTTAACATGATGAACCATGAGTTAAAATTCAAAGAAAATTAAGTTTGATGTGTTTTTGACCTAATTGTCAAGGAGCTTGTCCAAACGACCCGGATGATGAAACGGACCGCACTAGCATGTCTGAGACGTCGATTTTACGTAGGAGGGACACCCATTTTGATAAAGTTTCGTGCACGGGTAAGTAGTGTGCGAATTGGGATATTTTAAATACTAAACATTATAAAACTAACAATTTTAAAAAAGAAAGAAGCATTTATTTTTTTTATTTTATTTTATTTTTCCTTAATCCTTAACTCACTCCACCTAAACCTATGGCTTCGACTCTTCTCCCGCACAGGGCTCTCTCCTCTCCCGTTGCGACCTGAACCCCGATTCCTCCTTCCTCCTCTTCGGTCGGTCCTTCTCGCCCGAGCCTTAACTAGCCGAACCCCCATTTTACGAAGCCTTGGCCGACTGACTCTTCCTCTTCCTCTCAAGTACCTGGTTTGCTGACCCCCCCCCCCCCCCCCCCCCCCCCCCAACACTTCTCGAGCTTAAAATCCACCTGCCCAAAATTTTTTTTTCCCTTACCAATGCCACGAGCTTTTATTTCATTCGATTGGTCTTCCTTCCCCTCTGTGGCTATAAAACCTCACCCGGGGAGGGTTTGTTGGTTGTTGAAGCTTTGGTAAGTGAAGGTGCTGCTGGATATTTCTTTTCAGGGTTTGTCCTTGAAGTTTTATTGGGCTAGCATCAAGATGTAACCTTTCTCTTCACTTTCTATCCAATCAACCCCCCTTTGAAAAGCATGAGATGGACGTGTCAGTATGTGCTTTGATTTGGGCATGTGATGTGTGTAAGGTTGCTTCCATCAGCATATTATTCCATTTATTTGAGGTTTACCTTATGAAATGTCCAAAGCATTTTATAGAACTGCTTATCGTTCGTCGAATACACTTGATGAGATACTAACTGATTGTTGTTCTATTTTCCCTATGATCTTGAAAATGAATTTCTTTGGTGCCTTGCGACATATACTATTTTGGCTATTTTGCTGATTTGCCTATGTCAGTCATTTTTTTTAAATTTCGTGGTTTGAAAAATTGAATGATTTTGTGATTTTGAAAATTATTTAAATATGAATATAACCCTTTTTTTATTTTTAAAAGTAACATTTTAATTTTAAAATAGGTGAGACCAAACGGGTCTTACTACATTTATAGTTTAAATGATTGAATACAATACTACAAGTAACACACTTATCTCGAAGAATAAATATATCACTTGTAATAGGGAATAATAAATATGTTCAATCACATAGGGGTTCAATCACCTAGACTAATAAAATTTGTGACATTTGTTTTAGTCTGCCAAATATTTTATAAAAAGACCAACAAGTTCCCCCACCTAAAATAAAAAAATTATATAGGGTTTATTTTATCTGGGTTCCAGGTTCCCTATAGAGGCAAACCCCTATAGTTAATTACATCTTAAATAACTATGGGTCTCTTAAGAAAATTCTCGATTAAGATCAGGTGGTTTTGCTTTTAAGATTTCAAAGTTTAAGTTTTCACGATTGAAAAAGGGAAAATCAAATAGGGATTGCTCAAAATAGGAACAATTATTTAAGAAATCCAAAGAAAAGAAAAGTAGTGGATATCACAAATCCAGGAGAAAACCCAAATATGTCCCAACTATCCTATTGTTTGGTTTTACGTCTTTGAAGTGATGTAATTTGATATTTCAATCCTGCAAATTATTTAAGATTTAGGACTTATGTTTACACAATATTGGACTGTGCAAATAGCCTAAAAAGGCAAATAGCCTAAAAAGAAGCCTAAAAAGACAGGAGGATTTACACCGTACCGCACGATAACATTGGAATCCTAAAGTGTTAGGACTTATTATTGTACAACAGAATTGTGCAAAAAGCCTAAAGGGTTATCTTATGAGTTATTATTTAAACTAAATGAAGTGATGGGTGATGTGAAAATGTTTATGTGATGTGTTTTGATGTTTTGCTGATCCAACTTGAAGTTGTTCCTCGGCGTGCTGCCCACGATGTTCGCTCCAAGCTTCTCATTGTAGCTCCTCCTGGTTCAGTTTTGGTTTTGAAAATTCACCTAACTATTAGATTATCCTAATTTAAGGCATAGTGTATATCAAAATAACAAAACATGCAGTATAAAAGAATGAAACAGTATAGTGTACGGTAGAAAGAAAAGACAGTATAGCATGCTGAAAGAAGAATATAAGAGGCTATGAAAAGACAGTATAACATGCTGAGAAAATAGTATAACAGACTATGAGAACACTATAATGTGAAATAAAATGTTGTAATATAAATTAAACCTGTACACCTGAAAGGTTCATTGCTCCTTTAAGTTTAGCTATTTTGTGCTGTGTGAAAGGAGAAACCACGACCTTAAAAGCTTGAGAAAACAGGTAAATCGTAGGAAAAAGACGAACAAATAAAATAAAATGCAATATCACATTAAAATGCAATATCACATATAAATTAAATGACCAATAATATGAGATTTATATGTGATATTGGTGATGTCCCCAATCGCCAGGAGGATTTGAGTGTAAGACAGACTCAAATCCCGGAGCATTGGGTTTCAGTTTTAGTCAAATTAAGGTAAGAATTTCATTTTTTGATTTAATTAAATCAGTCATGAATCACAATCTAGTACACCCTCGTGTCTAGTGTCTTAATTAACTCACGAGATGAGGTCAAATGTTTGACTTCTTAGGTTCATTTGAAAATTAGGGGGTGAACTCTCTCGGGGTGTGCTCCTAAGACCTAGGAAGCCTACACTTTAATTTGGATCTGAAGTGTTCTAAAGTGTCTAACTTCAACTAAGTGTCTTTCAACTAACTCTCAAACCTCTTTAAATTAAGCTTAGCTCACCATCAAACTCCTAAAACCTAAGGGATGAACTTATAGTTTTTGTAAAAGGGTTGTGAAGTGTGCTTCAAACCTAATTAGAACAATTAGATTTAAGTTTATTTAAAACTTAAGGGACCTAAGTGCAGGTCTACTAATATTTCCAATCCATGTCCTTAATTGTTATCTAAACTCTCACTTTCTTCCAATCCCTATTCTTCCAATTTACAGTTTCATCTTTCATATGCAAAAGGAATGGTAGATGGTTCACTACTCTACCCCCATTTAAGTTTTATCACCTCGAAAATCCAAATCTTATTTTTAATTTTCTCTCCCTTTCTCTTTCTCTCATATTTTCGTTAAGACTGTGAATCATTTCTGAATATAATTAAATCGGAAATTCCCATTTTTAACTTGACCGTTAAAAAAAAAACAAAACGAACGAAAATGAGACCTATTCATTTTTAAATCCAAGCCAATTCAGTGAAGATTAAAATAAAATCATGAATGTATCGGTCTAAAACATTTAAATTCGTTAAAAAAAATGATCGGATCAATCCCGAGAAGAATATCCTTTCCAGCGGCAATTTTATGGATTTCCAAACCCCTTTATAAATTCAATTTACATTAACCTTATATATATATTTTTTAAAATGAAATTGTACAAGCCCTTTTACATTTCATAAAAGAAGAGACACTAGTTAATGGAAAAAATAATTCCTTAGCCTTCTAGAAAAACATACCGATGTTAAAAATAATTTAATCCCAACCTCCATCAAAAGTTTATAATGAGATATAAATTCAACATGGTGTTAAAAAAAATGCTCTCGAGTAAGACTCCAACATCATAACAGACTCACGGGTGAGGACGGGAAGGGCCAAAAGGAAGGCTCCAAAGGCAACAGCACCAAACAATACCCAAAGTCAACACAATAGGTATCAACTTATCTTTATTTGAGTTTGAATAATCATAAAAGAACCATAGGGGGAAGCTCATGACCAGACTAAAATAAGGAACAAATCAAATTCCAGCCAATCCCAACATTGATCACAACATACAGGGGTCACGAGTAAAAGGCAACAAAAGAGAACCGTAAGACAACACACACCACACCAATTGAGGCTCACGGGTAGAACCTGGAAGAGGAGCAAAACAACCACCAAACCAGCCCCCAAACGCCCCCAAACAATTAAGCTCTAAACTAGCTCACGACTAAGGCCTGGAAAAGGAGTAAAACAGCCACCAAACTAGCCTTAAACAAACTCACAAATAAGCTCACAAATAGAACTAGGGAGAAGAGCAAAACAACCACCCAATCCACCCTAAATTAACTCACAAACAAGCTCACATGTAAAACCAAGGAGGGAGCAAAAACAACCACCAAACTATTTTCTCAACGAAGCCAACCGAGCCCAGACAAGGGGCAAATCGAAGCCAGCAAGAAGGAGCAAATCAGTAAAATATTTCAGCCAACATAAAACACTTAAAGGAGCCCAAACCGAGCTCAAGAAAAGAGCCAACCGAGCCCAGCACAATGGGCAAACCGAAACCAGCAAGAAGCAAATCAGTAAAATATTTCAGCTAACATAAAACACTAAAAAGAGCCCAAACCGAGCTCAAGAAAAGAGCCAACCGAGCCCAGCACAATGGGCAAACCGAAACCAGCAAGAAGCAAATCAGTAAAATATTTCAGCTAACATAAAACACTAAAAAGAGCCCAAACCGAGCTCAAGAAAAGAGCCAACCGAGCCCAGCACAATGGGCAAACCGAAACCAGCAAGAAGCAAATCAGTAAAATATTTCAGCTAACATAAAACACTAATGCCAAAAGAAGCCCAAAACGAGCCCAAGAACATGGCCAACCGAGCATACCAAATAAGTTAAGTAAAATGCAATTTCCAACATGTATTTTAGCAAGGGGGTAGCAATAGAGGATCATGAAATGAGCCTCAAACATGTCTTTTCCAACTCTCAAAACAATTTTCAGCATATATTTCATCAAGGAACAGCAAGAGAAACAATATATGAGCTCCACATACATTTTCCAGCTCATAAAAAAAAATCCCACACATATTCTGATGAGGGGCAGCAAGAGGAAATAAAAATATAAGCCCAAACATCCTTTCTTTCCATCCCATAAAATAATTTACAGCATGCATTTCATACTTCCAAATCGAAAGTAATAGAGGCAGCCCTCAAACATGTTATAAAGGAATAAAAATGCATTTCAAGATCAACTTAACCATGCTTTCGAGTGCTTCAAGTAAGGAAAGTAAAGATGATCCATATATGATGTTTCATTTCTCACTATCTAAGCAAATACTCATACTTAAGCCTCAAAAATGAATTTCCATTTTTCATGCCATCTGAAATGATATAAAATAGAGGAGAGGAGAAAAATACCTCTTCAGTGTAGACTTAAAGCAAAGTACTAAAATAAGATCGAAGAAAACACCACAGATTTTTCTCCTGAAGGCCTCACGCAAAAGCTTTTCTCGTATTTCTTGTTCCCCAAGCCGCAAATCCTTCGAACGACAGAGGAAGACAAACTTCTTTCGAACAACAGAGAAGGAATAAATCCGTTTGCTAACCGTGAAGAGGGAAGAAAGAAAATGCCAAATTTCTTCTAAAAAAAAAATCTTCTCTCAAGAACACCCTCCATTTTTTTAGCAAAAGAAAACTTCTTACAATCCTTTTCACACACAATCACCAACGGTTGCTCCACACCCCAACACACGAAGATGAAATTTTAGATAAGATGTTAGTAAAGCTTTCTCCCCCAAAACTTCCCACGGTAAAGAAGAAAGAGAACAGTCTCTCGGACAACAAAGAGAAAGGAACCAGCCTCACAACATCACAAAAGCCACTCCTCTCCTTTCAGACTTTACCAAAGAGAAGGCAAAACCCTCACAATGCCTCAAATACACACACACAGATTGAATAAATGAGACACAAAAATGGCAGCAGCTCCCCCACTCAAAATAAAATTCGGCTAACCCTAAAGAACTCCCCAAATGAGGTTTTTATAGCTAAAGAGGGAGGAGGAAAAATACCATCCCTCACCTGGGCGGTGAGCCGAGCCAAGAGAAGCGACAAACCTCGCGTGAGGAGAGGATGACAGAGGCGAGGCTTTGTCGCAGAGGAGCAGCTCGCGTGACACGGCGTGGAAGCTTTTAGCCAGGGCTTCAGTGGGGACCGAAAGCTTCGGCCAAGAGAGGAGAGAAGTTTGGCGAGTAAGAGGACAGAGGAGATTCGCGATTCAGGATGCCGATTGGGGAAGATTCGGTTCGGCCCCCTAGGGATCCGCTTGGATTGCGAGCGAACGAGAGAGAGAGGCGAGCCATGGCGCGGCTCGATCGGCTTTTGTGCGGGCCGATTGTGGAGGTAGGGCAGGGGGGCGGGGGCGAGGGGGAGACGAGCTGAGCGTAAGACCGATCGAATGGAGAGTTTAATCTTGCGGCAGAAGGGGGAATAGAGATTAGGGTTTTATAAATATTATATAATTAAAAATATATGTATGAAAATACTTAATTTTTAAAGTAAAAGTTTGATTTGCACATTTTAATTCGTGTGCGAAATTGTCACAAATTGGATGTTCGTTTTAGGTAATTTTGACGTTCCGGACGCGTTGGCGCTGTCTAATTCGCCGTTGGAGGTCATTTTGACGAATTCATCGATTTACGTGTCAATTTTCTCGTGCAAAAAAATATGGCAAAATGAGTGTTTTTCCCTATTAAAATTGGTATCCCGAACGCGTTGACGCGGTGCATTTTGTCGTCGGAGGTCATCCGGAGAGGTTCACATTTTCACCTATCCTTTGGGCTTAATGGAAGTCCGATTTCGTGCAATTTTGTAAATTTTGTGCATTTGGTGTGTGTATGTGACAAAAAGTCGTGACGATGTTTTCCTAATGCTTGAAATCCTATTAGGAACTTTTCCCTTGAGTCTTCGCAAAATAGCCCATAACCGCTCGTTCATAAGACGATGATCTTGTGCCAAAAATGGTAGACATCAAAGGAAAATAAGAAGTGGCTAGAATTTCTAAAAGGGTGGGTCTTAATTCTAGTTTTCTAAGATGATCAATAAGAACTCCTAGAGCTAGATCCTAAGACCTTAAGGAAAAAGAAATGACCTAAAAAATGAGGTCAACAACCTAGCATTTTGCTAATGCTCTGTTATAGTAACTGCTTCACATATTGGATGACGTAAGTGGAAAGTTTGCTAACCCGGGTTGTGATAAACTGTTTTCCAATGACTTGTTTGCCTATTCATTTAGTTTGAAACCTTTGTGGCTTTGGCTTCAGTGAAATCACACTTTCTTTTCGTTTGCTATCTCCTCTACTTCTTTATATAATGATGACATGCTTTGCACATTTTTTTTTGAAGTAGGCTCTGTCCTTTAGTTTGATTTAAAATAAAAAAAATGCACATGCATACTTTATAGTCTTTATGCAAAGCATGTTTAGAATGGATATGGCTTCAGAGTTGTTTTGTATGAGAACTTTTGGAGACATTTGTAGACTATTGATATGGTTCTTGTTACACACACTGCTCTGCCTATGCATGAAATCTGTTTTTATCTTTTTTTTTTTTTGGCTCCAGAACTGATCTCATCACTGTTTGTCTCTCTTGAATGCATGGCAAAATCTCTTGATGAACTATCTTGGTTGGCTTTGTATTTAGGTCGTCTGCGGTTTATATCTTTGGATCGAACTTGTTGGATGAATTTCATATGGATACTTTGGATTTGTCTGCCCCGGATTGAACTTATCAGATGACTTTCATGCTTCCTTTTATTTGAAATGTCTACTTAAATACCACATGGCCCTTATGTATTTACATATCCAACACCCAAACTTTAAGATTTACATACATGCCACCCAATCTTTATGTGCTTTCACATCTAATACTTAAATCTCAATTTTTACATATGTACCACTTTACTTATGCATGAAAGGTATTGATATGAAGGATTCCGATAGTATAAATGTCAAAAATTAGAATTTAAATGTTAGATATGTAAATGCATAAGAATTGAATGTCATGTGTGACAGTCTTGCACAACTAAAAAAAAAAAGAAACCAATTTTTACATATGTACCACTTTACATGCCATACAAAAAAGTAAGCATGTATGGCATTATATCCGGGGGCACGGGGCTTGGATGTCAGACGTGTGAGTATATCAGAATTCGGTAAAGTGTGAGTAATTCGCATAGCCTTTCCATGCCTTTGCTCTATATTCTTGTTGGTTTAAGAAGGATTTAAAAGCTGTCTTGCCTTATGTTTTGGCTGATTTGAAAGAGGTTTGAAAACTATCTTTTAGTTCCCTATTTATGATGATTTGGATGTACCTGCTTACTTTTTTGGAGTTGGTTCTTGGGGTTTTGCCCACTGTTTTGGAGCTACTGTTGGGGGCTTTTGCTTACAGTTTTGGAGTTGGTTTTGGGGGCTTTCACCGACTATTTTGGAGCTGCTTTTGGGGGCTTTTGCTTACGGTTTTGGAGTTGGTTTTGGGGGCTTTTTGCCCACTGTTGTGGAGTTGGTTCTGGGGGCTTTTGCCCACTGTTTTGGAGCTGCTATTTGGGGCTTTTGGCCACTGTTTTAGAGATTGGTTTTGGAGACCTTTTGCCCGTTGTTTTGGGTTTCACTTAGATTGTTATCTTGGGAAGATTTAAGCACTTTTTTTAGCTGATCCACTAGGTGCTCTACCTTTCTGCTACTGATTTTAGGAATTGGGTCCATCTCCTCTCTTTTCCCTTTGATTCATTTTCTTTTGTTTTCTCTGCTTGATGGCTTAGGTTATGTGCTTATATTCTAATAAAAGTGTATATAGGGTACGGATATAAGGATCATCAAACAGGGCTATAAGTTGGACTGTTCGGGGTCTAGTGCGATGATGGCAGTGCTTATGCGTGCTAAGGTAGGATGATAAAATGATATCTTCTACCTCGATGACCTTCTATGAGGGGAGAGCAAGATCGACGATATTATTCACCAACTCTTGGTATGAAGTTGCCCCTGGCTTTCTTAAGATGCTGGTAGCTTTGCCCGACCGAGGTGAATAACTCGTGGACTATCTAATTTGCCAAAATGCTTACATATAATAAATTTTTTTTTCTTGTGATGCTACTATTTTTGACTGCTAAGTAAAAGTTTAATTTCTCATGCATGACAAATTAATAAATTTTGAATGATATCTTATACAAAAGTCCACTTGTTAATCGCTTTGGTTGAGGCCAGAAATTGCCCTCCTTAGATTACTTGAGTTGGTAGCTTCTATCCAAGGTTGGATTATAAAGCACACAATTCAGCTTTGTGCCCGCACCGAACCTCAATGCTTATGACCCGGTTCGATCTTTTAACTATGTGTCACCTACTTTTTTTTTTTTTACTTTCACTGTGACATTTGCATGTTTTTACTTGTGATACTGACATTTTTGCAACAACTATAGAAACTTCCAGTTACACAAGTTTATCTTATATTTACTGCATTTTATTTTATTTACCGCACTTTCTACTGTTTTTCTTTACTGAACTTTCCACTGTATTTCTTTGCTGCGCTATTATTGCTCTTTTACTTCTGCATTATTTACTTACAAAACCTATAAAACCCCTAGGTTAGAGAACAATAGGACACCAGTTAGGAGGTCCACTGCGACAGACCACTAACCAAACCATTACATGTATATTTTAGATCTTAAACCCGTGATCGCTACGATAATGAGCTCAGAGCAATCTTTGTGGGCAACATGACGAGAATGCAAACAAAGGACAAAGGACTTCCGTCGGCGATCAAGACTCAACAACGGAGCGGATCTACTGTAGCAAAAACTTTCCTTAAAATAAAATAATATGACCCATAAAACTTCGAGCACATCATAAATCCTCACTTTAACTTTAGACTAATGCACAATCATATTGTGCAGCATAAGTCCTAACTATCTTTAGGTTCTAAGGTTGTCATTCGGTACCACGTAAGTCCTAACTTGTTAGGCAATTTGCACAGTTGGGTATTGTACACACGTAAGTCCTAAATAATAAAATTGGAAGGATTGAAATATTAAATAACATCATTTCAAAATCTAAAGCCAAACGATAGGATAATTTGAGAAGTCATTGAGGTTCTTCTCGAAATCTGTGACATCCCCTACCTTTAACTCTCTTGGACTACGAAAATAACTAATCCTACTTGGGTCACTCCCACTTATCTTTCCATGTCCAATCTTGAAAACTTAAACGTTAAATTTTTGGAGACAGAATCACTGATCATAGTCGGGAGTTTTCTTAAGTGAATTCAGTCATTTAAGCTGTAATTAATTATTAGGGCATGTCTCTATAGGGAATTTGAAACCTATGTAAAATAAATCCTACCTAATCTTTATATTAGGTAGACGAACTTGTCGACCACACTTTAAAAAGATTCGCAGACCAGACGAATGTCATGAATCATTTAGTTTATATAATTGAGTCCGCTTTCAAGTAATGTGCTTATCTCTCGGGATAAGTGCATTGCTTATAGTGTTGTATTCGATTACTTAAACTATTAAATATATGAGATGTTTTTAGTTTCATTTTCAAAAATTAAAATGATATTTTCAAAAATCAAAATTATATCCTAGTATGAATGCTCATATTTGTCATATATTTCAATTTAAATTCCAAGTGTTTAACTCCTACACAAATTACTTCTTTCATTGCAAGGGGAGAGTATTTTCAATATCTTGAATTCTCTTAACTTCTTTAACCTTAGTAAAATTAGCTTTATAGTAAATTTATAGGATTAGTGGTAATTTAGTAGAATTCTCTAGCACAACCTAAATCAAACTTATTTACATGCTAAGACTCTTTTTATTCAATTAGAATTTTTCTAAACTCTTTAAAATTTAACAACCTTCCCTGTGGGATACTGGAGTGTAGAAAGTTCTATATTACTTGAACGATACATGCATTTGCGTAAAATACCTATTGTGTAGTGCTAAACCGTGGAAAACTCTAGTTGTAAAATTTATAAAATATATTTAGAAATATAATATTTCGTCCCTAAATCATTAGATTTATCGAAGGTTAGTCATGGAACAAAAAGTAATTTTATCATTCCCTTCTCGCTGTTAAAGAATCTTCAAGTTCGTCCACCACTCTTCCTTAACTTGCTGGTAGCTAGTCCTATGGGATTTTTTGATACTCAAAATCATATAACAAGGTTCAGGGCCACTCAATGATCTTGTTTGGACTCATGTGGCCATTAAAATATGACAAATCTACATTTACTTTAAATTTTTGGCTTCTGCAATATTTCTTCCTAAATTTTTGGGATAATGCTTCTTTATCTCGGAGATCAAATAATATTTGTGTTCCCCCTTTGGATGTTTTTTCTTTCTCGAGTTCTTGTGGCACTTTGGCGAAGTTTTTGATGTATCTATTCTATGTTAAGCTTTTGATTGGCGTCCGACACTTATCTCCTCTGAAGCGTGATTAGGGTTTCAACATGAGTAGATGAAAGGAAGTGTGTAATGGTAATGTAGGGCGGGGAAAGAAAATTTTTTGGAGGCAGAAATTGGTGTAGGCATACAAGATGCTAGATACCTTAGGCAAGACTACGGGTAAGCTAGGTCTGATACCAAATGTGTCACAACCCGACCTAAAAGCTTGAAATTACCAAGGTAAGAACTGACTGCCGGACTAAAGAAACCTATCTAATAGTTTCATACCTAAAAAAAGAATCAAATGTACAAAAGTCATTTTATTTATAAACTTATATTTACAACATATTATTTATATTTAAACATTTACATCTAGTAAAAGTAAAAAAAAAAAAAAAAACTAAACTAAAATACTTATTTGATTGCGGTCTGATACCAAATGTGTCACAATCCAATCCGACCTGAAATTACCAAGGTAAGAACTGACAGCCGGACGAAAGAAACCTATCTAACAGTTTCATATCTCAAAAAAAAATCAAAAAAAAAAAAAATCAAATGTACAAAAGTCATTTTATTTATAAATTTATATTTACAACATATTATTTATATTTAAACATTTACATCTAGTAAAAGTAAAAAAAAAAAAAAAACTAAACTAAAATACCTATTAGGTCTGATACCAAATGTGTCACAATCCAATCCGACCTGAAATTACCAAGGTAAGAACTGACAGCCGGACGAAAGAAACCTATCTAACAGTTTCATATCTCAAAAAAAAATCAAATGTACAAAAGTCATTTTATTTATAAACTTATATTTACAACATATTATTTATATTTAAACATTTACATCTAAAAAAAGTAAAAAAAAAAAAAAAACAAAAATAAAAAACATATTGATTGCACTCAACGACGTCTGTTACATATTATATGGGATCCATCTAATATACATTTGGTTTTTTTGCAAAAATATTAACTATGGTTTGAGTTAAAACTATTTTGTGTGCAAAGTTTTCTAAACTACATTAATTTGCATTTTAAAAGATTTTGTAAACCCGAGCAGTAAAAAATATTTTCAGTTATTTTAATTATTTATTGTTAACTTTTCATAATTATGGATTACGATCTAAATGTTTAGTGTTAAAAAAATATATGTTTACTTTTTCCATCCCACCATAAAGGTACACAACATTTTCCATTTTTATTTCCATTTTCATTTTTGTGCGTGGGTACATTGTTTTCTCTTTCTAGCACTATCAAATTGTGACTTTCATATGTATGCATATATCATTTTTATTCATTTTTATCTTGTATTTAACATTTAAAATAAAAACTGAAAATCAGTAAATAAGCAAAACTATTGTAAAATAAAACACATTTATCCACCTCAACCGTGTCATCTGCTATTCTTTTCTTTTGATCAATTTAGTCCTTTTTGTGAACCTGCCATAACAAGTTAATTTTTTATTAGCCTTTTTCAGTTTTATTTTTCTTTCATATGAATTTTTGCATTATTACTTAAAAAATGTTTAATTGTCTTTTATCTAATTATTATCAACTTAAGTGGATTTTTTAATACAAACATATATATGTGTTATTGATACATATATACGTATATATGTAGGAATATGCAATTATATTTTATTTTAAAACTAAAATTTTATTTCGGGCATACCTAATATTTATAACAACTAAATTATAAATAAGGATTTAATTTTATTTTAACATTAATTAATTAGGAAAATAACAATTAATACCTGAAGCTTGTCTCCTTCCTCTACCTTAACTTCTTCATCAAACAAAATCTCTAAAATTTGTAAGAATCAACTTTATGATTTCTAAATGGCCGTTAAATTAATTAAGACTAACATTCTTAATATAATAATTAATAAATAATTAAAATTTCATCATTTCATTTAAATCCAATTTAAAATTTTTTTATGCATTGCTTTACCTTTTTGTATCTTGCGTTACAAGTTTAGAACCGAGTACATGAGGCTCAGTTAAGTACTTCACGCACATAAGAAGCTCCCTGAACCTCTTCTTCCTCGCCATGCTCTCAAGTGAGCTTTAAACAAGCCACTGGAGCCCTCTTCCTCCTCCATTCACTCTGGTAGAGCACGAGAGCTCTCCTTCCTTCTCAGTTTGCTTGGGGATGGCTTCACATGACTGTAGGACTGTCGATGTCACGAGGGAAAGGTTTGGATGAGCCGCTCAAGCTTTCGAGGTACTCATTCAAGCTTGCCCTTCTTTTTTCTCCTTTCTTTTTTGTTCGCTGCACTCGATAGAGCCGGTCGTTCTCTTTGTCAAGTAAGATGCGGAGGGAAACGTCACATCATGTAAGTCTCTCATCTCATTCTCATTTTGCTTAATTTTCTTCTTCCTCTACTGCTTCTTCTTCTTCTTCTTATTCTTCCTTCTCCTTTTCTTCTTCCTTTACCTCATTCTCTTGATCTCTCGTGCTCACTCTCTCAGTCGCCTTCTGTGTGTGTGAGTTCAAATGACTAAAACGAGGGGATAGCCTCAATTTATTTTATATATATGTAAGATCTTATTGTTACAAATGATGTCGGAGTTAACATAGGCTACAATAAGAAAATCAAATATTATTACTAAAAGCAAATAAACAGTTATAACCAAGCATGATTGAAAGTGAAATTGCAACAAACCTGACACAAACACATACTAGAGCTCGATCAGTGGGTGGTGAAGATCGGCTAGGTGGTCGAGGTGTGGTGATAGGAGGTTGAAATGGGATGTGGGTGTTGGAATGGCAAAAAGAGGGGTTGAAATTGCGTTGACAGCGAAGCAAAAGGCTTGGAATGACACCGACAACGAAGTAGAGGGCTGGGACTGTGAGGGGCTGTGAAGAGGAGGGTTGGGATTGCGAGGGGCAGCGAAGGGGAACAGTTGTAGACTGCAGGACAACAAAGGGAGGGCTGACTGGGAACTGAGATAACAAGGGAGATGGTTGGGTGGCTGGGCTGCGAGGAAGAGACAACAAAGTTTCTGTCCGTGGTGGCTGCAACAAGTATGTAGGGCTAGAGAAAGACCAAAACAACAAGACGAGGGAGTGAATATTGGCGGCGGTGAAGGTGGAGGGCTGGGGCTGCGAGAGAAGCAAAGAGGATGGTGGTAAAGGCAATGAGGCGGCTGGAAATGTTGTGGATCTGGGAAAGGATAAATACTCTTTCGGAAATGAGCTACAGTCGGAGCACCCCTCATTTCCTTGGAAGGAGATCACCACCAAGCAAGAGTTACAGCGGGAGGGCCTTCTTGCCTTTAGATACAACCTTTGAGGGGGAAATTCTAGAAGTTGACGGCCCTCCTGATAGACAATATGGAGAAAAACTGCTCTAAAATACGAAAATAACATTTTTATACACTTAGGATAAATAGGAGTAGACCTCACTCTAAATAGGAAAGAAATCCACATGAAGGATTTATCGACCCTCCTTGATTTGTCCAAGCCGCGACTCCCACTACAGTTCACGGTGTTGTAGCATCTGTCGCAAAAACGTGTCGGAATGTCTCGATCCAACGTCAAATATCGTAAGTGACGAAGCTAATTCTATGAGGCATTGGCCAAAAGATTTTACACAATAAAAAAGAAGAAATATGCTTGCTCGTACAAAAGTGTACATGTCTAAACACATTTCGTAACATTCTAGTATAAGAAAGCAGGTACAGAAGTCAAAATTACAATGTAATTTGTAGGTCGTTAGCATGAAATTATAAGCATGTATCATAATAATGTCATTTGTTTAATGTATATGGTTCAACTATTTTCATGTTTTTTCATAATGGATCGTTACCTTGCCCAAAGGCCATATGAACCATGGATAAAGGTTGGGCTTCCCCTAACATTGCAGTTATCGACAATCCCCTGTACCCACGGTTCCCTAGCATTTTGTCCTCGTCTAATCCCTACGGTTCCTAGAGTTTCGTCCCTGTATAAATATCAGGAGTCGAGAATACGACCCTGCATGTAATAGTCTACCCATACATTGCTCGAGATATTTCTTAAAGCATAATACATGTAGCATACATTCATGGATATTTCATATACATGTATGAATCCTAAACTGAATACCTGTAATATATCATAATATAACATGATATCATATGTATAGTAAAAGATATCTACTTGTATTCATACATGTTAAGCTCGTAATGATCTACATTTAGAAGAAGTTTAAATGCTTATAAGACGGACTAAAAATCACATGCAAACCTATAGAAGATTATTTTTCTTAAATTAGCACGATTATTTCACCTGATTTGACGGAGCAACCTTACGACGAGTTTCTGTACTCTTGCTTCGAGCTCATCGCATCGAATAGGCAACTTGAAGCTCACATACCATAGGAATTCATAAAATTTGACTAAAATCATCACTTAACAAGCATTAATTACCAAATATACCTCAAATGGACTGTTCGACATAAATTACATTTCTGAAACCGACTAATCTTCTTTCTATCACCTCCAACTTAACTTTCCTTTCGCAAAACTCATGCTAAAACCCTTTCAGGAGCTCCCAAAGGATTACGACACTTCTGACACAAAATCGACGACTCTGATGACTACTGGGAACAAGAAAACATGAAAATCAGACAAACTTTAATATAAAAGTGAGAGAAAGGAAATGAATGCTTAGAATTGCAAGAGAAGGGAATTTGTGCTTACAGAATTTACCCTAGAGCCCTGAATCATGAGTTGTGGCACTCTGGTAGCTGCTTGGTTCGCGGCCTGCTCCTGCTTGCCTCTTGCACTGTTCCAAGGGTTGCGGACCTCACTTGCTTTAGTCGTGACGGACGGGGAGAGGGGAATCACAAGCGAGGGAGAGGAGAAGGATTCAGGAGGAAAATTCGGACCTCGGGACTACCTAGTCGTCCAATCAAAAGGAATAAAATGCTTGGAAAGGCGTTGTGCTACAGTGTTATGATAGGATTAATTAAAGTAATTAACATTTAAGTTAATAAAACATATATCTCCAAACTTTTACTTTTTCCAATCCCCTTAAAATTCATGTATGGTGCTTTATATGGAATTGATTGATTTGATGCATAGAGTTTAATAATTTTTTTTCGATGAAATTCAGGGAAATGAAAAGTTTTAGGGTAGTTTAAAGAATTGTGCCAAACTTGATTAATTTTTTGAAATTTAGGCGTTATAGAAATATTCAACTTAGTTCAATCTAAATCAATCTTAGAGATTTAATCTATTGAGTTCGAAATCAAATTTAAATCTTTGTGTCTATTATATATAATCTATGATTTATAATTCAAAGGGTAGAGCCATTGAGGAATATACGAGCTATGGTTGTGACTATAATATAGTAATATTATTTTCCAAAAAATCACTTGGTTTAAGAGCTCTAATCATAACCGGTACTTTTATGGAGCCATTTTGGTGCCATATCATCCAGACATTTGACACAGACCCCTCTTTATTGGCATAAATCTTTTGGGAGTGAGCATGGACATATGCTTTCTATGATAATAACTATTTGTGATAATTACTTTTTGTTTTTAACCTTTGTGTTACTTTCATGATATTTTATTTGTTTTTTAGTTCATTATATGGGTGTTGTCATCTTTGTTCAGAGAAAATGATCTAAATGGTGTTACACTATTTAAGGGGAGTTGTTTCAATTTCAAATTATTTAAAGTGTCTAATTTAATCTCTTTATTCTTCAAATCTTATCCAAAATAATTTCTTGACTTCTCAAAATTGATTTAAATTAATCCAACCGAGGAATTATTTTTGTATAATAGACTAATTAAAATATATTTTTGCTATGAGACAAAGATGGCCTCATATAAATTGTCCGTTCCATTTTGACTTGTTTTACTAATCGTTTATATTGATTGTTATTGATAGTTCTCAAACTTCTGAAAGGAAACATTGATAGAATAGGTTTTGAATTATTTCAATAATTCTTTTCCTTGGTCCTTATCCATCAACATTATCGTTGTTTTTCTATCTTTTAGTTTTGAATTAAAGATTTTGCAACACCAGTTCCAGTTTTGGTGCTGAGGTGAGAGGGCATTTATAAGATTGTCCGTGTTAAAGTATCCAATGTTGGCATATAGAGTTAATTTTCCACTCCAAAACAAGGCTTGCATGATTTCCTTAAATGTATGTGTTTCAGCAAGCTCTGCTTTTACGTTCCTGGATTCTGCTCAGTTGTTTCAGCTAGTAGGCTTTATTATATGTAGCTAACTATTTTAATATTGAAGATAGAAATGGATTTGATTTCTATTCTAAGACATTGTATGTGTTTATTATTAGCTTAACATTTGTTGTCATGTGATTTGTCTTTTATGCCCTTTAAATTGATGAATCGTTTTTATTGCACTATCCAATCACTCAAGAAGCATTCCCAATTAATTATGGACCTTTTTTTAAAAAAACTTAGTTGTTTTTATCCAGGCTTTATGACCCTCGTGTTCCACTCTTGCAAAATCTGCTGAACAAGGAAGTTTTTTTCCCGTGTGATATGTTTTCAACTTCTGAAATACTTGACATTTTAACAAGTTTTGGATTGAGGAGTTGCTTGAACTTAAGTGGTCTGATAGATGTTGCAAGGTCAGTCTCAATGTTGCATGATTGTGGCCATGTTGATGCTCCTCAGTATGGAAGGAAGTTGCTTTCTTTTTTGAATGCGTTAGGGATTATGCTTTCAATTCCGAATGATCAGGCGAATAAACATGATATTGATCGCCAATCATTAATAACTGATGGGATCTCACATGGTAAATATACAGAAATGAAAATTGATGAAGAGAAGAGCTGTGAGTTTGATCAGGACGTAGAGTTTTTTATTTCTAGTTTTGTTCTTGATAAACAAGAATGTGAATTTTGGTCAGAGATGAAGATCATTCCATGGTGCCCTGTATATGTTAATCCTCTTCTGATAGGACTTCCATGGTTTGCTTCGGATAGAAGTGTGGCAACTCCAGAAACTACAAGGCCAAAATCCCTAATGTGGCAGGTTTCGTCAAAAATGAGGATTTTAGATGGTGATTGCCACTCAACATATGTACAAGAGAAGCTTGGTTGGAAGGATCCACTTGATATTGAAACCTTGTCAACTCAATTAGTTGCACTTTCGAAATCGTATACCCAGCTGACATTGCAGTCCAAACATGACTTTCACATTGATGACATTTTGCAAAGGGAGATCCCACTTATATATTCAAAGTTGCAGTGTTACATTGATAAAGATTACTTCAATGTTTTGAAAGAAGCTTTGGATGGTATCAGCTGGGTTTGGCTAGGTGATAGCTTTGTTCAGTCAAATTCGGTTGCATTCGACTCTCCTGTGATATATCACCCATATTTATATGCTGTCCCATCAGAGCTGTCTGAGTTCAGATCTTTGCTTTTACGGTTGGGTGTGAGGTTGAATTTTGATGTCATGGATTATTTAAATGTTTTGCGATGCTTAAAGCAGGATGTCAGAGGAGAACCATTATTAGTTGAGCAATTAAGTTTTGTTCAATGCATCTTGGAAGCTTTTGCCGACTCATTGGCTGATGGACGGTTAACAGACACACTTTTGAACTCACTTTTTATTCCTAGTTCTTCTGGAGTTCTAATGAATCCATCAGATCTTGTTTATAATGATGCTCCATGGATTGATGTAAATAACACACAAAAGTGTTTTGTGCACTCTAATATCGGTAATGATCTAGCTAAACGGCTTGGAGTGCAATCTCTCCAGGGTCTGTCTTCGGTTGACGAGAAAACTGCAAGGGATTTTTCATGCATGGATTATGCCAGAATATCAGATTTGTTTGCTTTATATGGGGAGAGGGAATCTCTATTATTTGATCTTCTTGAGCTAGCTGATCACTTACGAGCAAAGAAATTGCACCTAATATTTGACAAACGTCAGCATCCCAGGCAATCATTGCTGCAACACAATCTAGGTAATGTATTTATTCTCTCTCTTGTTAGAGTATGATGATCTCCAATTAACTTGTTTTGGCAAAGTAAACTTTATTTTTTTCCTTAATTGATGCTATTGTACTTCTAGAAATATCAAATAGAATAATTCTAAGCAGTCAGTGGGGATGAATTGTTTGTTTGGAGGAAAAGAGAGTACGACAATGGAAATACATTGGAAAACAAGCTGGTAAACAGAGATTTAAATTATAACTGGATTAGATAGGAGCTTTGATGGATTAATAAGGATGATGATGAACTTAACACACGCTAATGTTCAGATCCTAGCTCAACAAGGATGTTCCAAGCTCATGCCATGGTAGAGAGTTGACAAGATATGGCTCGCTAATCTCTTGAAGAACTCGTTTTGTTTTTTAATTCAAAATATCCTTAGAAGGAATTTAGGCCTTATTTATAGAAGGAAAATTAATATTTTTGCAATTATCTAATATAATTTAGGTGCTATCTAATAGAATTTAGCTTTTAAATTTTTGTCCAGTTTCGTACTTTTTTACCCATATCACTCTGCATCCTGTTCTCTCTCTTTCTCTCTCTTTCTCCTTCCCTTTATTCATCCTGACATTTACAACTACCTTGTTGGCCATTGATTTTATAACTTTTAGAACTTATTTTTGCATGTGTTTCTTCTTGGTTTTCAGTAATCCATGCAGTTCAAGTGGATTTTCTTCTAAAACCTGACATTTAAAATCATCATTAATCTCAAGGTCAGAAATGATGGTAGTTTCATTTTCCTTATTAGATTGAGTTTATCATCATAGACATCTTTATAGAATTCAAGTGGCCTGGCTATGGATGGGGCCAAGACAAGGATTGACAATCTAAGAGTTGTGAAGATAATTTTGATGGAATCACCAAAATCACCAGTATATAAGAGTTCATTTATGAAGGAATTAATATCACCAAAATCACTACTCACCTCAATTTTATATAATTTTCTTTACTTTTTGCTTCTATCACCTCTTTCAAATGATTACCTATAAAATACAAAATATTCATGTTTTTAAAATTTATCATATTACCTAATTATATTTTAATTACTTATGAATTCTTAATTATTATCTTATTACATTTTTTAATTAAGTTTTCAATCCTTCATTTTTAAATTTAATCTTTGCAATTAATACAAATATTTTATAACATTAATTTAAACCAAATACTTTTATAAATAAAACACTAATTTTTTTTGATGTCATCAACTTTTCTCGATCCAAATCTGAAACTTTTATAGCTTAAATACTGATTTAATTAAAGCTATTATTAACAATTAATAATAAATCATAGATTTTAAATTTAATCTTTGGAGAAAGGGATGGAGGAAATCATGAATGTATCCTACCTTATCAAAACCAGATATCAATACAACCTCAAGATGTGGAAGTTGAGGATCCACATCTCAATACAACTCAACAGATGAGTGGAATCAATGGGATGGCCACATTGAGAAGTTAAAAAAGAAAATAAAACTATCGGCATTAATCTTTGTAAATATTACTAATATTATATAACATTAATTTAAACAATATACTTTTATAAATAAAACATTAAGCTTTATTTCATGTCTTCAACTTTTCTCGATCCAAATATGGAATTTTTATAGCTTGAATCCTGATTTAATTAATCCTATTATTGATAAAACTCATAAATTAATATTTTTAAAACCCTTACCTTTATTAAGCCTCGGTTCAGTCTTCTAAGCGACACATGGCTCCCCTTGTTTTTTGCATTGAATGGACTCCCTCCTTTCTTCCTCCTCTTCCGCTTCATACTTCGCTTCACATCGAACGAAATTGAGCCTCTTGTACACGATAAAAGGGCACCTTCACTGTAGGTGTTGTCGTCTTCCTCCTTCATGTGAGACGTTTCCTTGCCCACTGCGTCATATTTCTTCATTTTAAATCTGAAGCTCCGTCGCCCTTGTCCCCTTATATCATATGCATGGGAAAGCCCTAGCTTGTGATTATGACGCAGTGGGCAAGGGAAACATCTCACACGAAGGAGGAAGACGACAACGCCTACAGTGAAGGTGCCCTTGTCCCCTGATATCATATGCATGGGAAAGCCCTAGCTTGTGATTATCAATCTTCCTGCATTTATCTTCTCCTTCCTTAAATTCAAACACTGCAGGAGGATTGATAATCACAAGCTAGGGCACACAATGGAATATCACATCCCCTACCTTCCCACTTGTAATGGATCAAACCATGATCTTGGGCACACAATGGATGATGCCTTGAGCGTCGTTTCTGCTTAGGAGTTTGCCAATCACTCTCTGGTAAGCTTTCCATGCCTTACAAATCATACACGTGAATTGTTCTTCAATGTTGTCACCTTTAACTTTATTTGATGAACTCACATCCTTCACACTTGTTGTCTTGCACACCTCTCTGATCTCTTCTCGGATTATTGATTGTTTGTTTCTAAACAAAGTAATCATTTTTCTTTATAACGGTGAAATATTGCATTTCCTACCTTCCCTAATGCTTGAGTTATGAGAAATATTTGAGCATTACAAACTTCACCACTTATAAAAATTTTGTCCTCTGAATTTATTAATTTTCTACAATCCTCTTCTTGCAAGGAACACAAATAAATTAATTTTTTTTTAAGAGGCTTAGATCTCATTCATCAAGATAACAGTGGATACAATAAAACAAATGTTTGATACCAGTTAACTCAACTAAGTTTTCTCATCAACTGAAACAAGATAACATAAAAAATATAACATTACATCGAAAATAATATAACATAACTACAATTACACAATCACTGAAGCAACATTGCACTCTAAAGATGCCTCAAACATAAAAATCAAAATACTCGTTAGACCTTATTAACATCAACATCCATAGCAATAGGTTCTTGAGGCTCATTATGAACAAGAATATAAACTCGATATCGAATTAGCTGTCGTGGTTGACTTTGGGTGGGAGCTAAAATTGATCATTTTTTGCTCATCTGCAGTCTTCTGTAAAGGAGCTCTAACTGATTTCTGACCTTTAGTGCGCATTTAACCAAGTGATGGACAATATATTGTTATATAGCCAGACTGAGAACACATGTAGCATGTGTTGAAGTCCATCAAACATTCATCCTTATGTTTTATTCCACATTTGACACAACTGATTATAGTACTATGAATCGTACCTCAACTAAATCTACCTGAACTCAACCCCATCTTCTTCCCATTAATCCCTTTGATTGATCCACATGTTTTTATTGCGCATATATTTATACCTTTGAGTGAGCTGATAATTAATTTTCACCCATCTAGCCAACTCTATCAACACTGAGTATTTATCAATTCCTAAAGGCACCAATAATTGTCTAATTGAATCCTTCTATCTGAAAAGAAACCTATAACTAATTTCCTCTGTAGTGGCGATCAGCTGCGGTGCATACCTCTACAATGTAGTGAAATCTTCTTCATACTACATAACTATCTTCTTTCTCTACACCAACCTAATGAACTTGCACTTCATCTGAGTTTGAGTAGATAGGGGAATAAATCACTCTGAAAAGCTCCACAAATTCCTCTTAGTTAACCATCTTGTTGGGTATGACCCCAATCTATTTTGATGTTCCTCACGCCGCCAATTTGATGCTTTTCCATCCAATATAAATGTAGCTAAACACATCACTCAATTCTGTGCTTCAATTAGATCTTCAGTTCCCTTGAACAAAGGTGTGCGCAGCTCTTGAAATAACTTTAAGTACTTATCCATAACAACTACCTCATTCCCACCAAATTGTGGTATGGACTTCTGAATTAATTGTTTCAGTGCCGCCATCATTTGGGTCAGGACATTCGTGTTCCCATTTATAGTAGGTGATACTTGATTTTCTATGGAACTTTCCTCTTCTATAATCTCACTTGTATCTCTTTTCCTGAATGAACATAATTATTTAATTAGAGTTAACTTAAAATTTCAATTTTTTATTATTTAAAAATTCTTTTTGTTGAATTGGCTCATTCATCAATAGTGTATTATTTAATATTAAATATTTTTTTCTAATATCATTTTTGTCAAGACCAGACCCGGGACTTGGAGTTAACCAAAGCGAATTAGATGGTTGGGTGGTGGAAATTAAATTTTTTATATTCATTTTCTAATACTAATATTTAATAAAAGAAAGAGTTATCAATGAAGATAAATTAAACCAATATTGTTAAATTTATCTCATTTCTGGTTGTCTTAGTCAGCTATAAATTTTTTAACTTATATCGTTCATTTTCTAATCAAATATTTAAACCCAAAAATAGTTTAAAATTATAAAAATTTAACTATAGTCAGTGAATTCTTATACTCCTAAATTATACTAACACAGTGAAAAAAAAATAATATGCATGTCATTTAAAATTTATGTAAATCAATCTAAGAGCATTTGAAAGTTTGTACTATCTAATATGATTAATGTAACTCTATATATTAACTATGTTTTTCTTGATCTTTCACATATCAATTTCTTTGTAATAGTAGTACAATCGTTACAAGAGTAATGTCAATATCAACATTCTTTTTCATTTACATGCACAGGTATATCAATATCATTTTTAATTTACGGGTACGAGTAATTTAATCAATCAACACACACACACACACACACACATATATATATACATATATATATATATCTATATATTTCATAACTTTCATATTTTCATGTCCTTCAAGATGCAATATTTAATACTATAATGCATAAAATTTTTAATAATGAAAGACTAGACATTTTTATCAAAATTACCGATAAAATTTAAGAATAGATGAATCATAATGCTGTAATCAAACATCAATATCAATTTCTACAAATTGTTTAGAAGAGATATAAAAATGCCACTAAAACTTAAGAGGAGTACCACTTCGATCTTAGATGATTTTGTTTGCTTCTAGTTTCTATCACCTCTTTCAAATGTGCACCTATAATATATAAAATATTCATGTTATTAAAATTTATCACATTAATTATGTTATGATTAGTTATGAATTCTTAGTTAGTCTCTTATTACATTATTTTAAGTTTTCAATTCTTCAATTTTAATTGTAATCTTTGAAATTAATAACAATACTATATAAAATTAATTTAAACAAAATACTTTTAGAAATAAAAACTAACCTTTCCTTAATATCATCAACTTTTCTTGATCCAAATATGAAAAATCTATAGCTTGTATCCTGATTTAATTCAACATATTGTTAACAATTAATAATTAAACATATGTATGTAATTCATAAATTAATATTTTTAAAATCCTTACCTTTATTAAACCACAGTTCGGTCTTCTAAGCCACACATGCCTCCTCTTCTCCTTCACATCGAATGGAATCCCTCCTTCCTTCCTCTTCTTCTGCTCGATCCTCCTCTTTCTACACACCTAACCAAATTAAGCCTCTTGTACGCAATAAAAGGTACCTTCATTGTGGGTGTCTTCATTTTCTTTCTTCTTCATGTGAGACATTTCCTGTGCTCAGGGCATCGTCTTCCTTTGGCTTAAATCACAAGCTTTGCTACCTTTGTCTCCTCATATCATATGCGTGGGAAATCCTTAGCCTGCAATCATCAAACTTTTTGCCTTCATCTACTTCGTCCTCGAATTCAAACACTGCACCGAAACACAATCTATGGCACACAATGGACATGCCTTGAGCTCTGTGTGCCGTTTCTGCTCAGGCGTTGACCGATCACTCTCTGGTAAATCTTCCTCGCCTTTCAAATAGTATTAGTGAATGATTTTTCAACACCATAACGTTCGACCTCGTTCGACGAGGTCACCTTTTTCATACCTGTCTCTCTGGACACCTCTCTAATCTCTTCTCGAATTATCAATCATTTTGTTTCGAAACAGTGTTTTTTTTTTCTTGATAACGATGAAACATCACATCCCTTACCTCCCCACTTGTAAAGCTTGAGTTATGGAAAATATTTGGGCATGAAAAAATATGCCATGAAAAAGGATTGGGGGTCAAAGGTGGTTAGGATTGGGTTTTCTGTAGTTTCAAGGGAGGTTAAGGTGTTTTTGGTTTGGAGTAAGTTTGGATTGAGTTGGTTTGTGTTTGGTCGGATTTTGTGCATAACAATTAGTTTTGGGAAGGTGTATTGGGTTTTATGGAGTATGATATTCGATGGACATTAGAATTTGGAATTAATCAATTATTTGACATTGAAAGGATCATTAAAGTTGGAGTTTGTATTTAATGCCTTTGATTGAGGGGAGCCAAACTGTTATGGAGGATGCTAAGGTTAGTCTTGTAGATTGCGAGTTATGTTTGAGTTAGAACTGAGCGGGTATTGATTTTGAGAGATTTTGGAGTTTGTAGCTTATGAATTTTAAGAGAGGGAGATAGGAGTGAGAAAAAAATCAGCTACAAAATAAAATAATCATAATATAATTAACAAATTTCATTTCACATAAAAAGCCAAAATTTTCAATAATCATAATAGGGTCACGTTGACCTCATTATTGATGAGGTTGACATATCTTTCTCTCCCGTCTCTCTCTCTCTATTCTTGGATCTCATTCCAGGATTTCTTTAGTTGACTTTGCTGAGGGATTAGCTGATGGTTGTACCCAAACTTAAAACTAAACAATTCTTTCCTCTCCTTGTTTCAAGATGAACTCAATTTGTTCCTTGACTCGTTCAATTGAAGTTAAGTTGACTATTATCAGGTCGTTGAGAATCAGAAATCAAACACCCATTTCAGACTCAAATTGCCCTTAGAATACCCCCTAAAATCTTGGGTTCTTCAAGTTTATCCTAGTGCCTTAGGAGTCCTAGAACCCACTTTGATTCATGCTGTGAGCCTGATTGGCTAATGTCCAAGCCCGCTTATAGTGCTCTATGGGATCTGCTAACCAAACCTAATTTTCTTTGCTCAATTTCAATCCTTTGATTAAGAATAAACTCAAATAGCTATAGGTCATGAAGAGTTATGCTCGAGTAAACCTAGGTTGGCCTACTTAACCTGGCCTTGAAGATCATCCTATAACCCCTTAGAAAATCTTCCAAAATTAAAATCTAATTAATCTGTACTAAATTTAAAATTAAAATTAAACTAAACCTAAAATTAATCTAATTGAATATAAGCCTAAAAGAAAACCTAAAACTAAGCTTACACTTAATCCTAAACTAATTAAAAAAACAACCTAAATTTAAAACTAAAGTAAAATCTAAAATAATTTAAAACCAAATTGATATCTATAACTAAGCTAAACTGAACCTAAGATAAGTCGTTTTAAGCTTAAAACATAATTAAGGCTGTGTTTAGGCAGCCAAATTGTTGCGGTGCGGTGGGAAACCACTAAATTGCATGTTTGTTTCGTGCGGTGTGATGGCGTATTGGAAAATTTTAATTAAAATGCAGTCGTAGGCTATACCTTGCAACCTGTGTTCTTTGGCTTTGTTTTTACTTGGTTGCCTCCGGCTCCCCGTATCTGCGTCTGCCGCAGTGTTACGTTTTCCCAGAGCTCCGCTCCCCTTTCTCCTCGCACTCGCTTCTGTCCTAGCGGTTCCGAGTCCTTCTTTTTTGTCTTATGGTATCTTCCTACCCCTCTCTTTCCTCTAGAGTTACCGCTTCTTGTGAGGTTTGTGGTTGAGGATTTATCTCTGGGGTTTTTGGCTCTTTGCAGCAAAATGGTTTTTACGACTATTTCAATTACAATTCTGGTTTTTTGGAGGAACAGAATAGCTCTGTGATTGTCGTTTGTAGCTTGGTTTTTTTCGGTTTATGACTTAGCTCTGTGATTGTCTTTTGTGGCTTGATTTGATGACTCTATAGAGAAATGAGAGAGAAATTGATGGGAAAATACCTTATTGCATTTAAGTTTATTGAAATTCTTGGAGGTATATGAGGTTTTGCTGGTTTGGCTCTTTGCTCCTTGCGATTTTTGGTTCAATGCACTTTTTAGCATGTTGTTTTGTGGTTAGGGCTTCTCTCTATGGAATAATTGAATATAGGGAGAGGAAAAGACTAGATTGCATATCTTTTTTATGTGAAATTTGGAGGTTATTTTGCGGTTAGGTTCATGTGGCTCTTTGCTCTTTGCGGTGTTGGTTGTGTGTGATGGTGATCGTTGTGATGATGTGGTATTTGTGATGGTGATGGTAGTGGTTGTGTTGATTGTGTGCTGGCGGTGTTGTGTTGGTGGTGTGGTGGTGGAGTGGTGGTGGTGGTGGTGGTGGTGGTGGTGGTGGTGTGGTGGTGGTGGTGATGGCGGTGGTAATGGTGGTGTGGTGTTGGTGGTGATGGTGCTGTGTTGGTGGTGGTGTATTGGTGGGGGTGTGTTGGGTTGGTGGTTGTGTGGTTGTAATGTTGTGTTGGTGGTGGTAGTGATGGTGTTGTGGTGGTGGTGATGTTGATGGTGTTGTGGTGGTGGTGATGTTGATGGTGGTGGTATTGGTGGTGGTGTTAATGTTGTGTTGATTGTATGTGTGTTGGTGGTGGTGGTGGTGGTGGTGAGGTGGTGTGGTGGTGGTGTGGTGGTAGTGGTGGTGTGGTGGTGATGTTATGATGGTGGTGATGGTAATGGTGATGGTTGTATGTGTGCCGGTGGTTGTATGCCGGTGGTGTTGTATTGGTGGTTGTGTTGGTATGGTGGTGGTGGTGTGGTGGACGTAATTGTTTTTGGTTCATTGACAATACTTGTTTTCTTTGAGTCGTGGATTCTTAAATGACACATTATATTTATTATGATAAATATTTATGATGATTAGTTCTTTTCATACTAGTAACATAATGGAAAGCCAAATAAATTAGTTTATTTGCTATGTGGGATAAATATTCCAAAATAATATTTTGCGACCTCTGTCTTAAGAAGGTTGAATTGAGAAATAAACCAACAATCTATTTTAATAAGGAGGGCTGACAAGAGATCATAAAAAAATTCAAGAAATGTACAGGAAGGGAATACGATAGGACGCAATTGAAAATCAAATGAGATCAATTGAAAAAAGACTGAAAAAATTGAAAAGAATTGAAGCAAGGATCCACGAGCTTGGGTTGGGATCCGATAAAACGAACAATTGTTGTTTTAGAAGAATGATAGACCGAGAGATTGGAGGTAAGAATTTATGAAACGTCTACTCCTTCAATAAATTTTTTTTTTCATAAACATCAACATATCCATTTTTCATTACCTTGTAAGTGGTGTCAACTGCGAAAAAATTAAATTCAGTGACATCGAGTTTGAGCTGGAAGAGAAGTTGGATCGTATGTTTGGTGGAGTCATGGCAACGAGAAATCTTGCATGGACCTGTTGTGAGCGAGGGTTTTTTTGGCATAGCTGAGTCTTTGGATGTCGAACAAACAACAGACTCCAATGAAGACCCTAGTTCGAACCTCAATGAAGTTGTAGCCACCAGCCGATCAAAGCGGCCTAGGGTTGAGAAAAAGAAAAAAGAAGGTGATGTTTTAATTAGGAGCAAAATTTTAGAGTTAGTTGTATCATTCATTAATGATCCTAATACATCACAAGCAACTTTCATTCAATAACTTATGCGAATTCTGGAACCTCCGTAGATTTATGAGGACATGCCGTTATATTTATTCTCTATGAAGTTGCTTGAAGATCCGACAGTAGGGTTCATTATTTACGTTATTTTCATGATAACAAGGATGCCTGAATTTTTTCTTTCTAGTTGTATAATTTATATTTGTTTTTTATTGAGACACTGTCAATTATTCAACATTTTGTTATTTGCTTGTCCAAGCTCAACATAAATAGTGATCGGACATAGCGAGTTTCCTTGGAGGATGACTTATCTCGTGATATAAATCAATTACATTTTAAGAATAATATTGTCATATCATTAATTGTTATTTTAATTGCCGTATTACTCATTGTTTTGTGAGCTGTCTTTTTTATTCTTGTAACATTCATACATTTCAAGTATGAAATGTGCTAGTATGAATAGTTATTTTATAAACAACACTTTAGTACAATGACAGAATTGTCATTTGTTTTGAAACAGCTACAACACAGCTATTTCAAAACTGAAAAAAAACAAACAGACAGTCAGCTTCTGCACAGAAGCTTTTTAATAAGCTGTAACTATCCGAAGCAGACCCTAAATGAACTTAATTGTAACCTAAACTAAACTAAATAACCTAATAGTTAAACTCAATTTAAGAACTAAAATTAAGCAAAACATAAACTGAAATCAAATTAAATAAAAAAAAGACCAAACCAAAGTGTAAAACAAAATCTAAGCTAAACATTAAATTAAATTAAAACTATACTATATACAAACGTAAAACCATACATAAAATGAATTGAACCTAAACTAATTCGGAATTTAAAAAACCTTTAACTAGAACTTCGACTAAAACATAATAAAACACAAACAAACACCTAAATTAAACATAACATAAAACCTAAAGTCAACCCATCCTTAGAAGTACTAAACTCAACATAAGATTAAAACCTGAACTAAACCTAAACCCTAAATTAAGCCTAAGAAAGTCTAAACCTAAACTAAATCTATAACCTAGAACACCACATAAACCCAAACCTTAAGCTAAACTCATACACAATCCAAACCCCAATTCACTCTAAACAAACCCAAAGCTAAATTATCTTTGTCTGTTCAATGCTTGCCCACTTGCTGCGTTACTCAGGGGACTCACCACTCAACCCATCCCAAACCTTAGTTAACCAGTTGCTTGCTTATCCAAACCAAAACCATCCAACCTAGCCCGAGCGTAACATGAGAACCAAACCCCTCCTAAACTAGCACTCCCTCCCTATATCGAATGGGCACCCGACGTGCTACCACGGGAGCTCACCACAATTACCAGGAGCAGCCCATGCCCTTGTTGCCATAACCCTAACTGAGAGCATCCATACATAGGGCACTAACACTTCACTCACTCCAACAATCAACACTCCTTCCAAAGGATTGGAAAACTCTCCAGTAACCATCACAAATTGATATTAGAGTTGACCCAAACAATAATAAGCAAACAAATATTATTACTGAAAAGTTAATAGACAGTTACAACCAACACACTGAAAGGGTAAATAACAATAGACACGGCACAAACTCATACTAGGGTGTGCTGGCAGTGGTGTTGGTGGTTGTTGGGGTCTCAAATGGTGGCGACAAGGTGGGGGGAGTGGAGCAAGTGGGTTGGTACAACGAGGAAACAATAGATATTTGTTGTCTGGGATGATAAATGGATAGTTGGGTTGGCCAATGAAAAATAGCGAACAGAAGCGGTTATAGGCGGCTAGAATAGCAACTAGCTGCAAGGACGTTGTTCCGGGTGGCTGGGAATGCGGAGATGTGGCAGCAAGGCAGTGCATTAGGCCTTGGACAACGACTGGGTTGTAGGTTAGTGGTTTGGTGGGGGCTAAAATAGCAGCAAACCAACCCAAAACGGCTGCTCGGGGTGGCATCAACAAGCAGGAGTTATAGCGGCGGGGAATTCATGGGACTGTGGAACACAACAAAACAGCTCGGTACGGCTGTTCGAGGTGGCAGCAGTTGGCAGGAGTCACGACGACAATGGTGGAGAATGCATATGGATGCAGGACAACAAAATGAGGGCAGTCCCAATGTTGCATCAACAAGGAGGATGGTCGGACAGTGAGGAACTACAGGAAGAACAACAAAAGAATTATTGTTCGGGCGGCTGCAGCAAGGAAGGATGTGTGGTAGCGATGCGGGAGGGATGCAAAGGAGTTAGAGAAGGATAAATACCACCTTGAGAGAGAGATACAACTGGTGCACCACTCGACCCTTATGGGAGAATTGCCACCTCGAAACGAGATATAGCCGGAACTCCACTTTCCTTTAGATATAACCTTATATGGTAAAACAAGGGACTTCGACGGCTCTCCTGACATAAACAAAATCAAAATTGAAAACCTAAGCATGAAAAATAAATATATAAGCCTAAGGTAAATAGTAGTGGATCACACTCTAAATAAGAGGGAAGTTTCTGCATGGAAGTACTGGTTGGTCCTTCCTATGCTTGGACTGAATAGTCCATACATGACAATTGTCGTGCCCCATGCAGAGATGCAATCTCGCATCCGATTTGTAAGTCGGAGATGCTCGGTGTCAATCTCATAAGGTTGGAGGAGCTTTGATCTCATTTTTCAATGTTTTTATTTCTTCATACTAGTTAGGTCGGCCCTGTTGAAGGTTGCAGAAATGTTGCAAGCTTCCGGTATGTCAATCTTGTAGGCATTGTCATTCCAAAAAATATCCTGATAGAATAAGTATTCATTCACTTTCGACATAATTTGAGCGGAGCTTCGTAATGATATTGATTCTCACAAGCAAAATTCCTAGCAAGTAAATCTATCATTTGCTTTTCCCACTGATCATATTTGATTGGATGTATCCGATAAATAAGTCTGTTGGAAGGAATTAACTCAGGAATGATATCTATAGTAGGTTGGGCCATACTTAAGTGTAATTATTCAAGAGAGGCATCTCCTCTTCTCTGAAAGGACCTAGATCTCACTGAAAGATGTTACTTGTTGCAAAGATCCTAAGGCGATTTTCACATTGCGAATCATTCATTCTGTTTGATCATCTATCGGTGGGTACATTGTTGAACTGATTTTAATACTCAAAGGACTTCATATAATCCTTCAGGAGAAGCACAAAGGAATGTCATCTCTAACATGTTGGACCTCCCTTAGTAGGAGTGACTCATGAAGTAGACTATATGTCTAAAAAACATATATTCCCTTAACTGGGGTTACCATGTGTCTGGCGTTGATTCCTCAGAATTAGAAAATGTTGGATCTCTAATGTTAATTTTGTTGGAGCCTCTTTCATGGGCTCAGCTTGAGCTACACGTTTTTCTCATTCATCAGTTGGAATCTAATATTTTTATGTCATCACTTTCTTCAGTGTCTGCTATGTTGCTACCCATTTCCTCAATAACTCCCTGTACAGTGAAATAGGTTGTACCATTGTTTGGGCAGTCTGCTGCATTGTGCTCAAAATTGTAGCACTTGACTAGGGCTATCAAAAAAACTAATTTGCCGCGAAAAACTCATGTTCGACTTGTTAAGTAGCTCGTGTTTGAATCGTTTGTTAAGAAAATCAACCGAACACGAAGAACCCTTTGTTTGATCCTGTTCAGCTCGTTTTAGCTCGAAATAAATAAATTATATTTATTATTTTTATAATAATATATTATATATATTTATATCTAATGTTAAATTATAACAGGTTGTGTGATCATTTGCTTCTACATTTTTTATTGTATAGATTTGGTGCAAGTTCGAATCCAACACCATACATCTATTTTTTTTAATTAATTTAAACCAACCAATTTCGAGTCTTACACGAACAAGAATATGTAAATTGAATCAAACACAGACATGTTCACGAGCAATTTTGAACACAAGTCAAGCATACACTTGATGCATTTTTTGGTTGTGATAGATTTTGGAGCGTTGGTTAGCTTCACTTGTTTTTCATTCTGAATCAATTTCTCCTCAGGTGGGGGCTTATATGTTCCTTAAGCATACCTAGAAATCTTTTGGACACCTCATTATCGTAGTTTTTCCCTTGATCAGGTTTCTATCTTGGATGACATGGTTGGGATTTTGGTTTAGGTTGGTAAAAGAGGGTGTATAGGGATGTTGTAGAGCAGGAAAGAAAATTTCTGGGTAGCCGGTTTGAAAATAAACAAGGGGAATGATTTTTGTGTGGAGGTGAGGATTGGGTATTAGTGGACGCTAGAAACCTTGGGATAGGATTAAGGTTAAACTAGCTATGATAATAAATGATACCGGAGCTAACATAACAATAACAAGCAAATAAATATTATTATTGAAAGCCAATATGCAGTGGAGGTGGTTTTGGGCGTCCGGAAAGGTGACGCCAAGGTGGTGGCGTCGAGCAAGTGGACGGTACAATAAGGAAACATTGGATATTCGTTGTCTAAGACGACAACAAGTGGATAGGTAGGCTGGGTAGTGGACACATAGCTATTACAAGTGGTTCTGGGTGGCTAAAACAGTAGCTTGACTGTAGGGAGGGTGTTCCGGTTGTTTTGGATTGCGGATATGTGGCAGGGAGGTAGTGCAGTAGGCCTTAGTCAAGGCTAGGTGGCAGGAAAGTGGTTTGGGAGTGTTGGAGCAGCAGCAAAATAACCCAAAATGGCTATTCCGGGTAGCAATAATAGTGGGAGTGATGGCAGTGGCGACAGGGAATGCCTGGGACTGGGGGACAACAAAATACGGGTTGCCCGATGCAGCAGCAGCGAGGAGGATGGCTAGACTATGAGGAAACATCAAAAGGGCTTTTATCGTGGTGGATGAAGCAAGGAGGGATGCGTGGTAGTAAAGCGAGAGGGATGCAGAGAAGTTGGGGAAGGATAAATACCTCCTTAGGAGCGAGATACTTTCGGAGCACCACTCAAATCTTGGAGAAGAATCACTACCTTAGAGCGAGATTTAGCTGAAACACCATCCGTTTTTGGATACAGCTCTGGACGGGAAAACAGAGGACGCCAACAACTTTCCTAATAGAAACACAATCAAAACTGAAATCCAAAAACACAAAATGTAAATATATAAGCCTAGGGTAAATAGGAGTGGATCATACTCCAAATAGGAGCAAAGACTCTGCTTGGAAGGACAGGTTGATTCTTCTCATGCTTGGACTGAACGGTTTAAACATGTCAATTGTTGCACTCCGTGTGGAGATGTGATTTTGCATTTGCTTCGTAAGCCGGAGATGACCCGCATCGCAAGTTGTCCCCCACCTCTACCCATCCAATTGAACTCTCCTGTCTCACCTAATACCAACTCTGGCGAGCTTAGGTGCTATGCTGATCGAAATCGTTGCTTTTGTTAGCCCAAGCTCCAGAATCCAATTGGAGATTGTTCATGGTGCTCGGTAAATTTTAATGATTTTCAAAATGTGCAAAAAATATAGTATTATTTGAATGCAAGTTTTTGTTTATTTTTTGACAAAGAAGATATTACACTTAATGTAGCTAGAAGAAAAGGCTTAGGTACTATTTGATAAAAAAACATAAGTAATATTTTGCCTACTTCCCCCTCTTGTTCTCTCTTTCTTGCACAAAATATAATTTTAGTCAAAAAGTATTTTATGCACAAAATCTTCATGTCGATATGAATTTTAGTCAAAAAGTATTTTATTTCCAAAGAGTACATCATGACACATTATAATTTTTGTAATTGTATGAATATAAAGGATATAATAATTATGTCTGTGTGCATGTGTATGTTGAAAGATGGAGTTCCTTTCTTAGTTATTGGTTAGTGAAACTTGTGCCTGCATGTAAAGCTTTTATCTATTCTAGTGTAGCGACAAGTTTGAAAAGTTCGACAGTGCTTCTGTGAAGGGTATATTATAATATAAAAAAATGTTTAAGTTTGGCATGAGTAAAATTTTTTCTAGAACTTATGTTACATAGAGCAAGTGAATTCTTTTTTCCTTCTTTAATCATGCTCTAATGTTTGTACTTATAGTTCTTATTGATGTTAGGTGTTGAGCGTCAAGATTTACTTTTCATGGCCTGCATACATCTTGTCTTCTATTCTTGATATACATAACCACTAAGTTATTGCTTAGCTTGACCAAATAATTTATAATCATTTTTAGGGAAATCTTCTTTGATTTAAATGGGTAAAGAAAGTTTGTTATAACAGGAGATTAACAGTGGGAAACAGTATTAATTATATGCATCAGTCTGTCTTTACAAATTTATAGATGTAGAAAATAAAGTTTTTCATCTTATAAAATGCTTAGAAATAAAAAGTTCAATGTATAGTGGCTTGGCTTTTTTGAGATTTTATATTATATGTTTGAAGAGTGTCAAAAAGAGCTTCCAAAAAACTCATGATATAAATTTACAGTGTTTAAATTTTAGTCCAAATGTGCCTTCTCATCTTGATGTTCAAAGCTTACTTGCTAGATCTTGATAGTCTCAACCTCCGATCTAAATATGCCTTACCTAAATATCAAGGGAAATCTCATCAAAATAAAGCTAAATCTACTTGGGAAAATTACTCCTCAAGTATTCTCTCTCATTTATATATTGAGGAGGTTCATATGGAAGGGGCTTCACTTTCCTAACTGATCAAATAGTTGATATTAGAGCAAATGATAAACTTAGGTGCGATTTTCTCCCTCTAGTCCAAGTAAAAATTCATTTTATGATGTATATTCACCCACATGAGTGTGCACATAATAGATTTAAGCTTGCCTGACATAGGTATCCATGAGGAGCTGTTGCTATTTTATCTTATTTGATTTCTACAAATTTTATAGTTTATATACTTCTGTCATATTTCTTTTGCTATTTGGATGGCACAGTATATTTTAAGTTCTTATTTTCTTTTTTTTTTCAAAATTTGTATTGGTACTGCTTTAGGCCATATTTTTATGCATTGGGCTGATCTTAGATTATTTTTGTTAAATTCTAAGTCCATGGCAGTGTTAATTATTGTATGCAAAAGCTGCAATTTATATTTTTATTTATTGAGTTTATGAGTATTACTACTGCTTTTTTTAGGCCAATTTCAAGGTTCAGCTCTTACAGTCGTGCTTGAAGGAGCAACTTTGAGTATTGAAGAAGTACGCAGCCTTCATCTTCCCCCACCATGGAAGCTTCGTGGAAACACTCTGAATTATGGATTGGGATTAGTTGGCAGTTACTCCATTTGTTCTATAATGACAATGGCTACTGGTGGCTTCTTCTTTATTTTCGATCCTCTTGGGTTAGTTCTTAGTGCGTCCTCTGGTGGTGGTCCCTTCTCAAAGCTTTTCACCTTGCAAGGTTGGTTCATTAGCTTTATCTTGGTCAATTTTAGGAACACATTGGCCACACTTGTTTATTATTATTTAGTGAAGTGACGCTGCACCTATACTCTTTAACCTTGGAGTTGGCTTATGAACATCTCACATAAAGCATATGGATAGATAGTTCCAAAACGCACATTTTTGGCGTAAGGGGAATATTGATATTCTTTAACCACAAATCAAAGGGTACAACATGGTAACGCTTTACGAATCATTGAGAATTATTTTTGGTGTACTTATATGATTAAAATCTTTGATTTTAAAAGTTATATTCCTAAAAATTTGTACTGGATTTGAAGTTTATTATGCCACAAATTTTAGGGAAAAATGTATTAGTCTGCTTATATTGAAATCTTGTGAAACACGGGCATGATGCGTGTAGATGGGTATAGAAATAGTATAGGAATATAGCAAGTTCAGAAATTTATGATGCAATCATGCACACACACACAAGAAGCGAGGCATCAACCAATGTATTATGTCATTAAATTCTTGTATACATTTATTGTTAAATACTTTAAACAGAACACACTCTACTTGTTTAAATTCACATTATATGTTATGTTCTTCTTCGTATTCTGAACTATCTAATTTTTTTGACACCCTCCTATTGTATTCATGCTTTTTGTAGAGGTTTGTTTTGTCATGTTCGTTAAGAGCTGTTGAATCTCAGTTTATAAGCCAATTTCAAGCATTGCTTTGGTATAGTGAATGGAACTGGGTTACTACTTTTAAATATAATGATATCATACTAGTGGGAAGAATAAGTGAGCAGATTTTAATTATCCTAAATATGAATTGATGTTATGATTTTGATAATAAGTTTTTATTAATCCTAGTTCAATCATGAAGATTTTAATCAGTTTAATTCATTAGAGTTTGAATAGTAATTTGACATTAAATTAGGCTTATTAATTAGAATAATTAGAAATGAATTATGGTAATTAATCAAATCATAAAGAGAAATTATGCTTATTAATTATGGATGATAATTAAAATATATTTCGGCACGGGCGTATCCCACATCCACTGACATAGGGTGTAAAGGATGTGGCTTCGCTGCCTCTATATTGGATGTGGGAAGATGTGTGACGCTTGGACCGGCTCAAAATAGAGTTGTTGAGGGCTAGCCTATCATCCTTATTCGTGGATTTGCCCCTATTGGAGTGGGCCCACTTCTTAGTTACCCTAGTGTTATATACTTTCTTGTCGTTTTTTAGTGACGTGGGGCGCATAGGGTTGAGTCAGTGGGAGGGTTGAACCTTTTCAATCTTGGTTTGCAAGTGGCCAACCAGTCCCTTGCCCTACCTGAGTTTAACGCCTAATAGGGAGTGGCCTACCCCCCTAGCTACTAATATATATATTCTATGTTTTCTGTTTAGGGTTTCTCTTTTTCTAATTTCAGATTTGATATCGGAGTTAATCTGAAAGACAATCAAACATGAATATTTTTTGCTGAAATTTAGAAGAAATCACAACAAAGGTTCATAAAACTGGAAATAAAATAGCAAGAATACAAACAAGACCTTAGGGCGGGGGTGAGGGTGAGGGCGATGACGAAAGTGATGAACCTCAGTTAGACACATGTTTGAGGGTGGTTTAAGAGGCTATGGCAGCAAGTAGGTGGAGGGCAAGCAGGATACGACAATAATCAAATGTTGGAAGGGGTTGGCGGCAGTGAAGGAGGGTGTAGGCAAAGTTGGTGGCAATAGGGTTCGCGAGAACGGATTTGGTACAGGAAGGCTAGCAGCAGTAGGTATAGGCGTAGGGAAGGGTGGTAGTACTGTCCGGTAGGCTTCTCTCGACAATGCTTCCAGATTTTTCCGAAATTCTTATTTGTCTTGTTCAGCTCCTTTACTACCTGAAAGCCTATGACTCGAGTCAGCATCGCAGTGATCAGGAAGTGACGACAGCTCTGTGTGTTTTCTAAGCAGTTCTGACTCTCCGCCTTGTGCTTAAGCACAAATTGGAACGGCACTAAGAATTCCACCCAAGTTGGCATGAAGGCCCTTCAGTTATGTGGTTATACAAGAATGTTCTTCATGCTCATTAGTAGGTAGTAGTTCAAGTGCTCAAGAGCTCTCACAATAACATAGAACTCCTTGTTGTACATCACTTATTTCTTCATAGACTCGTTCAACTTCTCCAAGAAAAAGACTATGGGGTGACCTCCTTGGCTCAACATTTCTCTTATCCCCAACATCAAACTCTATTTATAACAACTGATTTAAATCTGGTAGTGTCAAAACTAGGGTCTAAGTCACCTTCTCCTTTAGTGTGTCGAAACTATTTTGACTTGTTTTTGTCCATTAGAATTTCTCTCCTTTCAAAAGCTCTGTTAAGAGAGGTGATGATACTGAAGCTCTTGATGAATCTCCTATAAAATGATGCTAGTCCCATAAACTTTTTCAGCTCAGTGAAAGATTGCGATGCAATCCAGCTCACAATGGCTTTGATCTTTGTAGTACCCATCTGAATGTGTGCACTAAACATGATATAACCCAAAAAACATGCTTGGGTTGTCATAAAGTGACTTTTTTTTGGACACGCGTATGACCATTTTAAGGATCTAATGGATTTAACTTGTGGCACCCCTCTTCGTGACACCTTTTAGATCTTTCGAATTTTTAGGGCAAGGCCGGCATGACGACCCCGTCAAAGTCATGCTATACCCAAAATTACTCCGCACTAAGATTATAGGTTAATGCACTTTATCGGTAAATGGTTTGCTAGACTATGATTTAGGGTGCTAGGTAGTCTTTTTGATGTCTGACTATTGTTCTTTGTTGAATTGGTTGCCCTAGCCAGGTATCTTTCTTTTGCATCGTGTCTGTGGTGTGACTGCATGCTTCATATGTATGATAGTGTGCTGGGGCGTTCTTCTGCAGGAAGCCATGCCTATTTATATGCACACACTCAGGTACCGTTATGGGGGAGCATGTGAGGATTTCTTAAATTTAAAAGGAATCACAGCAAATGTTCCTAAAACTAGAAATAAAACAACATGAATACAAACGAGACTCTAGGGCAAGCACAAAGGTTATGAGCCTCGGCTGGACAACAAGTGTGGGAGTGGTTGGAGAGGCTACAGCGGCAGGTAGGTGGAGTGCAGGGGGGATGTGGTAGAAATCAGATGTTGGAAAGGGTTGGCGGTAGTGGAGGAGGGTGTATGTGAGGTTAGTGGCAATAGGGATGGGTGCAAGAAAGATTGATAGTAGCGGATTGGGTGCAAAAAGGCGAGTGATTGTGGGTATATACACAGGGAAGGTTGGCGGCAACAAGGAGAGGGCCAGGAGTTTTTGGCGGCAATCAGGTCGATTGCTGGCAGGGTATCGAGCACTGTAATAGTCTAGATAAGGGTGCTGGGAAGGGGTGTATGGAGTGGGATTGAGATAGATAACCATCACCTCTGAGAAGGATATAGTCGGTGCACCACGTCTCCTTGGATACAACCATGGCAAGGGAGGAAACACCTGACGATTGGAAAGCTGAAATCGAAGAGTAAACTTAAACCCTAATCAATGACATATTTATAATAAGATAATTAGGCGAGGACAAGGGGCGACAGTTCCAATCCAATAGCATGTCCGGATTAGCCGTAGCCCCCACGTCAAGATTTCTCATCCTCGGCGTTTTTCACTCCTTTTGGTTATTTTTGAGGAGACGTGGTATTCCAGTTGTATTCTGCTCCAGGGTTACGATTACCTCCCCTAAAACCTTCGCTACCTCCCCTCACTTGTCGGCGACCAACCCACCCAGGCTTTCAACCTTACATGCTTTCCTGCTATCGGTCTACTGTTGTAAGCCTTCCCTGCCTCCCAACCTTCACTGCATACCCCACTATTCCGCCTTGTTGTGACGTAACCGCTTCTACTTCCCTGCTTGATGTTGTTAAGTTTCTTTGCAATCCTACCTGCTGTTGTAACCCCTTCTCCATCCCATTTGCTACTGCTACCACCACCTACCTACCTTCCTTCCAACTACCCCACTCCCCGCCCCCTTCGAATACCCTCTATTGAAACCACAACTTTAACCTACACCCTACTTGTTATCCATCTGTCACTTACCACCTTCGTCCTCAGCCTAGGGTATGTTTCTGTTGTTGTCATTGTTATTTCTATTCAGAAAACCCCATTGTTGTAGTTTTCTGTATTTTGCGATATTATTTCTAATTTGCGGCAATTTTGATCAAGTCTGGTATCATTTAAGACATAGTTTTTCTTAAATTCTATGTCTGGACAACCATCAACATCTCCAAATTTTCCCTTAGGATTGTATCCAATGGCGAGTTGTGCGGCGACTGTATCTTGTTTCGAGGTGGTTATTTTCATCCAAGAGTTGAGTAGTACTCTGATTGTATCTTGCTCTTGTGTTTGTATTTCTTAACATCCAATTTTGAGAAATCGGTAAAAATTTTGGCACTTGTAAAACACACCCAAATTTTGCATCCTTCAAAATTTGATCGGGTCAATTTTAAAATTCTACACGTAGGATCAATCAATTTGATATATAGCACTATACATGAATTTCAAACGCGTGAGAAGATAAAAAATTATAAATTTATCAGTTTAGTTATCCTTAATTAATCTTAATTATTTTCCCTAACCACGCTTCATCACTATAGTCGCCGACTTGTTCATGTAATATGCAGCCATGGGGTGGATCAAACGGGATTAAGTTAAATGCCACATTCCTTTAATTTTTTTCCCATTCCACATTTGGTTTCTTCATGCCTAGAGAGGTCCTCCACTCGAGTACTGTATCGGGATCGAACATATGAGGCAAGTGGTTGAGCATGGAGCCAAAACTCTTTCATGATATTGAGGCATTTCTTTCCTTTCTTGCATTTTCATTTTCATTTTGACTTTGCCATGAATCAGTGCACTTTTTCATTTACGATCGTTGTAGTGAGAGTTGAACTTATGTCGGAGATTACTTACCTGGTTTGTGGCCTTTTGTATGGTTAGTTAGCAGGAAATCAACAATGTAAAGAAAAGGAGGGAAGGTTAGGGGGGATGAAGAGAAGATTTGAAGTTAATTGTAGGGAAGTCAAATTCGAGATAAATATTGAGGCTTATTTTATGTGTGGGTTAAATTAAGGCCTGAGGGAAGAATTTATGAATGTCCTAAGAGGTTTATGAATTTAAAATTACTTATACTAAGTGGCGAGCTCGAGCGAGCGTGGGAAACTCGTCGTAGGGCTGTTGGGTTAATTTTGGTCAAATTATCTTGTGTTAACTTAAAAAAAATAATTATTTGTAGATTTCCATGTGATTATATGTTTGACATTATTGCATCTAGAATTTTCTGCATATTGTACATGAATACCTGTTAGACTATATGAGCGCAAACTTAATTTGTCCCTTACGATACATATAATTTTTCCATGCTGTAAATGTGATGTCTATTGTGTTTTCATTTTTGTTTGAATCTTGATTGTACCCCCAGTTGCTTTAGCTTAAGAATATTTGCTTTGTGGACAGTGGTGTAGACAAGGAGTAGAGGAAAATTGAGGGACAGTGGTGTCGAGGCTTTGTGGCTAGCGGTTGAGTAGGGAAGGGATGGTGGTGGATGGGCAGAGATAGAGAAGGTTGGGTAGCGCAGGTGCAGACAAAGAGAAGAGGGATGCAATGCTCATTTCCTTTTCCTGTTTTTGGTCTCTGCCTGATAACCAATCTTTTTGACTCGTTTTCTTTCATTTTATCCTAGAAACAGATATATTAGTTTGGGAAAGAGCTGAATACATTATTCATAAAATACCAAAAAATATGACATCCGCAGCCCTCAACTCAGGAATAATTTTTTGATTTGATTCTCTTCGGTCATATGAAGTCACCTCATTGTCCTTATAATGGGGCTTCATTGTCAAATTATGATATTTTTCATTAAATTATGTTTGGTTTTAAAATAAGTCTTTAACGATTCCCATTTCAATGAGCATGGTGTGGGTTACTTTGTGTGGTTTTCACTACAAACCATAACTACTGAATTTTTAACCAACCTTTTACTTCTTTAATTACAAGATTTGTACCTCCCTTGTTTAGAACGCTGCCGAAGCTGTGGCGGAATAGCCATGAGTAACCTTGGCAATACCTATATATTGGTGGCTGCCTTCCAACCACTGCGCTTTCTATTTTGGAAGCATGATATCCCTGTTTTTTATCTTCCTGGTGCAAGAAGCTTCTTTCAGTGCGATGCCAACCAGATTCTACAACTGTGGCTTATCAGTTGTTAACATCTGCATGGGTCAAGATATTTGTAAATTTGGAACCTAAGATTGTTTTATAATATAATGGATATATTAAATTTCATAATTTATGTTTTAGGGAGCTAATGATCTATATAAAATTAGTAATAAATACCTTCCACTAAATTGACATGAATTTCTGTGTATTTGATGAAATATACTATTTTGGTGGTAGTTTTAATATTTATATTAAGAAAGTTGAGGCATTTCTGCTTTATGGAATATAACTATGTTGTGAATATTGTCTTCAAGGGTAAAAAGTTACATAATTATATTTAATAACGTGTATATGCTTCAAATTTTTTTACTCATGTACCAGTATAGTGATATTATGTTTATAGTTGATATCTATTGAAGCCTCATACGCTTACCTATTTGTGCTATTTGCATTTTGTTCTTCATTGCTGATTTTATGAAAAATATTGTTGTCAGAAATATTATTAACTAGTAAATCTTTCATGTCGCAGAAAATGACCTGACTGATAGATTTCCTGATCAATTTAACCCACTGCTTATGAACCAAGGATTTTGCTCGGTGCCATCTGACTCGACATTTATTCGCATGCCATTATCTTCAAAGGGCTTGGAGGAGAATGAACTTGGTTGTAACAGAGTAATGCAAATCTTTAACAGATTCATGAATCATGCATCTTCAGCTCTCCTATCTATGAAGTCTATATTTCAGGTAGAATCTATTCATTTACATGGATCATAATGACATTTATCTCTGAACTTATGGCAACATAGGGCTATCAAGTTGGCCCCATTTAGTTAAGCCCAACAGATTCCATTGCAGGCTTGCAGTATCCATAAATTTTGAAAGACTTCTCATGTTGTATGACTTATTTAAGTTCGTTTAGCCTATGAAGCTTTTTATTTCTCAGAATAAAAAGAAGGCTAGTTTGATATGGAAGTGAAATTTCAATAACTTGGTCAACAATAGCTATATTGATGGTGAGATTACTAGTGATGACTTGAGAGAAAATTTATTGGTTTTTATCAAAGATTTATTTTAATCCATAGTTAATTTTTAGTTCTAAATGACCTTGCATGCATTAAGCCTACTAGGGCCAACCCTTTTACGCTCATACCTATTTATCAAAGCCAATTAGGGCTTTTAAAGTTTAGAACCTAAAATGGGTAGCCCAAATCCTTTGACACGCCTATTCCATAAGTCCAGACTTGCTTGCTAGTATTTTTAATTGATTTAGGATATTTTTGAAGTATGTTCTAACATTTATAGTAAGGTCATGATCCCATTTTTAATGTGGGGAGTGAGCCTTATTTAACTCACAGAAGCATTATTTTTGTGCGTAGCCTTTATAAATGGTGGGGCTACAGATCCTTATGGATCAACTAATGAACATTTTTTGATATGATTTTAAACCCCTGTCAGAGGGCAAGGGTGCTCATTGCCTACATCATATGTGCATGCTTATGGTTTGTCAACCTATAATAACATTAATTGAATGTTTCTTGTTAGTTCACGCTATTTTACTTGATTTTGTTGGCACTAATTGTTGACCCTAATCGCACGCTAGAGAGGAGGGTAAATTAGGTGAGCAACTTGTATTCAAGAAAGTAATTTCAGAGTTGATTCATAAATGAATAGTTTGTTAATTTTTATGAGAAACACCAACCCAACTAATCCCCCGGTAAGGTCAATTGTGGCGCGAGAAAAGTTGGTAATTGGCCAAACGAACTCTCACCAACACTCGTTATGACTTTTCATATCATGATCTAGTGGGTAATATGGTGATAGTTTGGCAATTAAAGTTATTTGTATTTTTGTATTGTATATGATAAAATTACATTTTCAGGAACGTTTTATGTTGTTTTTGTATGTGTGGCAGGAAAGGAGATGAATGGGAATCGAACTGGAACGAACTGGAGATTGGAGCAATATTTGGCCATTGAGCGCATAGGCACCTAGCCACTTGCGCCTAGGCGCCAGAACCCTCCCAAATTAGGCAACAAACCCGTGAAGTCAAAAAGTTGGCGCTGCTCCCAGGGCGCTATGCCGTGTAAAAGTTCATTAGTAAACGTTGCATAGGCGCCGCGATACTGGCTCTTAGGCTCCATATGTTTAGTTTTCAAACCGAGACCTTGGCGTCTAAGCGCCCAAACCTGAAATTAGCAATTACAATATTTCAAAACTTGAGTTTATGGGGACATGAATAAAAGGCTTGATCACGAATTAAGTGTGGCTTTTTCATTAGTTTTCTTTTGTCATTTTCTGAGAGAGAAATTGGAGAGAAGGCTAGAAGTAGATCAACAATTGAAGAAGAAGAAGTGAGGTGTAAGAGAAACCGAGAGGCAATTGCTTTTATTTACGTTTGGTCTCAATTTTCCAAGAAGAGAGATGAGCTCTTTACTGAAGCTCATTTGTGATAGTAATATTTAATTTCAAGACTTCTGTATTTGGTTTCTCTTTTTATTCAAATGAGATTGTTTGTGTGTTCAAGCATGCATAGTGAGTAACCCTCAGTCTCCCTTGGAGTGGGGAAGTAAAAGTGATGGGTATGAGATTTTCAGTTTGGCTTTGAACATATTGGTTTCCGGTTATGATTAACTTTTCAATCTTCTTTTACATTTTATTTTTGCCATATGATTTGTTAGAACTTGTTCTAAATTAGGAGTTTCGGTAGAGATAATAATGGAATCAACTAAGACGATCACATTAGCTTATGGGAATAGAAATATATCTTATAGGATGATGCAAAAATATAGGGAAAATAGTTTGATAGGGTTGGTAGTAGGCTTTATGGAAGAAAATCTACTAAGTAGCCAAACTTCTTTTTACTACTAGAAGGGGGTAAAGAAGATTATTATTTCCATTTGTTGCCGTGATTATCTGTAAGAAACTTTCACATTCAAAAATCGTAGTTGAACCACTTTAGAGGACAACTTTTAAGCGCTCGAACCCTTTAACTTCTTTGTTGTTAACTTAGAATTATTGATAACTTAAGATTATTGTGTAAGACTTTAATTAAACCCCAAAATTTTGGGCTTATATTAAAAATTGTATATTAGAATTTTTTTTGCATTGAGTTATCCTCGTTCCCTGTGGGATCGACAATCGAACTCAAACCGGCTATTATTGTTATGCCACATATACTTTGGGGGTAAGCTGACCGTGTGCATGTCAAATTTTTGGCGTCATTGTCGGAGAACGACGGTGAATTTGATTTAGGAAAATTTTAGTTGAACTTTAGTTCTTAGACTTGAAAACTGTAGTGTTCATTGTTTCTTGTTCCTTATTTTTCTGTCTTAACCTGTAAAATACAAAAACATCCTGTTTTAAATTTATTTGATTGTGCACTTGCTTTGTTTCTTACTTTTAATTCTCGCATAATACCTGTTGTTTACTTGTTCTTGATTTAGTAATTTATTTTGCTTTTGTTGCTTTTGTTTGAATTGTCAGTTATTCTCTTTAGCACAGGGGTACCTTTTTAGTAGAACCTAGTTGGTGTATGCGTAGTTCAGGACCTTCAGGACTTGAACCTTACGGTTCTGAGTTAGAGAGAACTCTTAAAAAAAATCAAAAATTGTTGACATATCCGATAACAATCCTGAAATCCATAATCAGAACAACATGTCTCGACTTTTAAGAGATTATGTCAATCCTACTGTAGGCGTAATCATTCTTAATATCTGCACTTCTGTCGTAGAAGTCAATTCCTTCGAACAAAAGTTTGTTATCATCCAAATGGTGCAGAACAATCAGTTTGGGTGGACAACTTTGGAAGACCCTAATATCTATTTAGCGAGTTTTGTAGAACTTTGCGCTACATTTCACTATAATAATATCTCCAGCAACTTCGTGGGATCGAGAATTTTCTCTCCTTGAGGGATAAAGCAAAAATCTGGTTGAATTTCTTAGCTCCTGGATTAATTAGGACATGAAATGACCTGACCCAGAAATCCTTAGCAAACTACTTTTCACCCTAAAAAACTGTCACACTAAGGAATGACATTACTTCTTTTTGTCAACATGAGGGTGAGTCAATTTATGAAGGTTGGGAAAGGTTTAATGAACTCCTTAGGAAATGTCCCTACAATACTTTGTCGGACTAATTAATAATTTAGACTTTCTATAATGGGCTAGTAGGATCTCTTAGGTCAATCATAGACGGTGTCAAAGATGGTTCCTTTATTTGAAACCCTTTGATGAGGCTTATTATTTGATTAAGGAGATGGTCACAAGGAACATTCAATGGCCTTCTGATAGAGTCAGCATTATGACACGAATGTTCTTTCAATTTTTGACTTCCCAAGTAGTGATTATCTCTAGGAAGCTAGATCAGTTAAGGATAAATTAGCCACAATGATCACCAGTAATAGAGGAGAATTCAGATGCAGAACTGGTGGATCCTAGTGCTTTGCCTCTTGAGACCCTGAATGTCATTAACAATAGGTTTTAATAACCCTTATTCTAATATCTACAATCTCGGGTGGAAGAATTAACCTAGTTTTAATTGGAGCAATAATAGTCAAGGGATGGGAAACCAGCAGTGGGGGAATAATCAAGAAAATTCATTGGAGAATTGGAATAATCAGGGTAGTAATAATTCGTGACCTCTTTACCCACCACCCTTTAACCAAAAGCAAGGGTTTTAGAAAAAAAATTGTCTTTGGAGGAAGTAATTTTGCAAATGGGGAATTAATTGCAGAGTCAATGTGTTGTCATTAAAAGCATTGAAAATCAATTGAGTCAAATAGCAAATTCCCTTAGTAATAGACCTCAAGGAACATTTCCAAGTGATACTGAGATTAATCCAAAGAAGAAGAGTAATGAACATGTAAAAGTCATTAAATTGAGAAGTAGAAGAGAGTTGGAGGGAGTGAGTAGGAAAGAGCCTGAGTTGGTAGAAGAGAACCCTGAATTTGAAAAATCAATTGAAAATTCTTCTAAAGACTTAGGAATACTTGCCTCACCCCTTAGGATGGACTTAGAAAGATCGCCTGCATCATTTTGTCAAAGATTCAGAAACACAAGTTGGATCAACAATTTTCTCGATTTTTAGAAGTGTTCAAGAAGTTGACAATCAAAATTTCTTTTGCTGAGACTTTGAAGCAGTTGTCTAGCTATGTGAAGTTTATGAAGGATATCCTAAATGAAAAGAGAAAGCTAGGAGATTTCGAGACTATAAGACTTAACAAGGAGTGCAGTGTTAACATACATAAAAAGCTCTCTCGAAAACTTAAGGACCCTGGTAGTTTCACCGTTCTCTGTGCTATTGGAAAGAAATTCTTTGGGAAGGCCTTAAGTGACTTAGGTGTCAGTATTAACCTCATGCATTATCGATCTTTAAGAGGTTAGGATTATGAGAAGTCTAGCCTATTATTGTAACCATTCAGTTTGTTGACCAATCTCTTACCTATCCTAGGGAGGTTATAGAAGATGTCTTAGTTAAGGTGGATAAGTTTTTTTTCCCTGTTGATTTCATTGTCTTGGATTTGAAGGAGGATAAGGAGGTATCAATCATCTTAGACAGACCTTCTAAGCCACCTGTAGAGCAATGATTGATGTGCATAAGGGGGAGTTGACTATGGGGGTAAATGATCAGGAGGTAACTTTTAATGTTTTAAAATCTATGAAATTTTCTTCTGAATTGAATGAGGTTTTTTGTTTTAGTGGACCAACTTTGTAGAAACCAATTCCAGGAGATTTGTGAAGATGATTCAGTATAGCAGAGCTTGATTGAGGATGATAAACATGACCCTAAGGAAGAATCGACTCTACTTTTAGAGGCTAGTCCAAGGTCCGAGGATTTACAGGGAGAGGTTTCAGTTGTTGGACACAAGTAGAAATTCTATATCATTTAGTCCCTTCCATAGAAGAATCGCCTGAATTTGAAATGAAAATCCTTCCTAAACATCTGAAGTATGTTTTCTTAAGGGAGTCATCTACTTTACCTGTTATCGGATCCTCAAAACTCGGTAGTTTGTAAGAGGAGAAATTGACGAGAGTTTTGAGGATTTTTATGAAAGCTTTTGGATGGACTGTGACAGACATTAAGGGGATTTTTCCTTCAATATGCATGCATAGAACCCTTAAACCCAGTTATGAAATAAATTTTAAGAAAGAGATAGTGAAGTGGTTAGATGCAGGCATTATCTATCTCATGTTAGATGGTGCCTAGGTTAGCCCTATCCATGTTGTACCTAAAAAGAGAGGAGTGACTATTGTAGTGAATGAATAAAATATATTAATACTTATTAGACATATTACTGGGTGGCGTATTTGCATTGAATATAGAAAATTAAATTTAGTTATTAAAAAGAATCATTTCCCCTTTGCCTTTCTTGACCAAATATTGGATAGGCTAGATCGCTATCCTTTTTCTATTTTTAGACGAATATTCTGGGTATCATGAGATTCTCATTGCTCCAGAGGATCAATATAATACCACATTCACGAGTCCTTACCGAATTTTCACCTTTACGAGGATGTCTTTCATATTGTGCAATGCTTCTTGCCACTTTTCAGCGCTACATGATGTTCATTTCCTGCGATCTGATTGAAAAACGGATTGAAGTGTTTATGAATGATTTCTCTATTTTTGGCTCTTCATTCGATTCTTGCTTAAGATATATGAGAAACCAATTTAGATTTAAATTGGGAAAATTTGCAATTTATGGTTTCCGAGGGGTTTTTTTTACCACAAAATTTCTAAGAGTATGGAGTTAAACTCCTATTCCACTTATTGGAAAAAAATGTCTCATTTGATTTTGACCAGAAAAGTCTCAACTCCCTTCGACAATATAAAAGAAGAATTAAGTCACTGCACCTATTATTATTTCACCTGGTTGTGTCATTTTGAATTAATGTGCGATGCTACTAATTACACGGTCGGGGCGGTGTGAGGCCAAAGGAGTGATAAGATGTTTAAAGTTATATATTATGTTATTGAGACGATTAATGGAGCTCAAATTAATTACACTATCGTTGAAAAGGAGCTTTTGGTCATAGTATATGCATTTGACAAATTTATGTCATATTTGATTGAAACTAAATGCACTATTTTTACTGACTGTTTAACAATTCGATATTTGATTTCTAAAAAGAACGCTAAACCACGATTGATCTGATATGTCAAATTACTTCAGGAATTTGATATCAAAGTGGTGGATTGGAATGATTCTGAAAATAAAAAAGTGGACCCCTTATTTAGGCTTGATCAGGAAAATTTTTATGACTTTGATGATGAAATTGATGAAAATTTTTCTGATGAACAAGTCCTCACTGTTTATGTTTTGAGCAATAAGTGGTATGCAGACATAGTGAACTCTATTGTTAGTGATATTTTACCTTATAGTCTGTTATATCATTAGAGAAAAAAATTATTCATGATGTCAAATATTATTTTTGGGATGACCCTTATTTTTATAGGAAATTGTCAAGACCTGTTAATTAAAAGATGTTCGCCCTTACAAGAGACCCAAAATGTGATTAGAATATGTCATGATTTGAATTTGGAGAGCATTTTGGTATTTATAAAACTGCATTTAAGATTTTACAATTTGAATTTTATTAGTTTACTCTATTTAGGAATGTAAATATATATATTAAAGCTTACGATAGATGTCAAAGAGTATTGTAATATTTTTAAGAAAGATGAATTGCCCTTAAACTATATTTAGGAAGTTAAGATTTCTGATGTTTGGGGTTTAGATTTTATGAGTTCTTTTGTACCTTCGTTAGAAATTTTTTTATATATTGAGAGTTGTAAATTATGTCTCAAAGTGGATAGAAGCAGTTGCTCTTCCCAATTGTGAGGCTCAGAGCATTCCCGTATTTTTGAATAAGAATATATTTTCGCAGACAAGGAACACCTAGGGTAAATTAAGTGATGGGGGGAGCCCCACTTTAGAAATAAAAAGATCGAGATATTGGTTGGGAAGTATGGAATTAATTATAGAATATCTACGGTTTATCACTCTCAAATTAGTGGATTAGCAGAGGTTTTTAATAGGGAGACAAAAAAATCCTCAAAAAGACTGTCAACCCTAATAGAAAAGATTGAGTTTTAAGACTTGATGATGTTTTATGAGCCTATAGGGCAGCTTATAAAACACTGATAGGAATGTACTCATATAGACTCATATTTGGTAAAACTTGTCATTTGCACGTTGAGTTGGAACATAAGGCATTCTGGGCAGTTAAAAGTTTTAATTATAATATGGAAAATATTGCTGAGAAGCGATTACTACAGTTAAATGAACTTGATGAGATTTGGGATGAATTTTATGAAAATGCCAAGATAAATAAGGATAAGATGAAATTGCATGGTCTACCGATTTTTAGAAAGATTCTTGAGTCTTGACATGAGGTTTTATTATATAATACAAGATTGAAATGTTTCCTAGGAAAAATTAAATTCAGATGGCCAATACCATTTACTGTAGTAAAGGTTTACCCTTTTAGTGCTATTGATATTGCTAATCAAAAGAGTGAAAAGGTTTTAAAGTCAATGAGCAAAGGCTTAAATTGTATTTAGGCGAAGATAGATCTGGACTTAGGGAGGTTATAACATTGGGTCAACCCTGTTAGAATATTTGGCTTTGTAGGCTGAAGACAATAAACTAAGCGCTTCTTGGGGGGCAGCCCTATTTTATCAGTTTGAATGTTATGTTTTGCTTAGTTTTAAGAAATGATGTGCTTGTTTCTTATCATTTGATAGTGTAGTTTGTGGTGCTTTGTTGTGAAAATTTTATGTATTTGATTTTGTTATGTGAAAATTGGTGAAAATGGCTAAATAGAGCCTGGCACCTATGTGCCACCCCTTGGGTGTCATTTGCTTTGAATGGGGCGTTATGGTGCCGTTGTCGTGGCGTTGGGGCGTCGTATGTCATTCTGATGCTTGATTGGGCACCTAGGTGCTGCTCTTTGGGCGCTCAGCTGTCACCTTCTCGGGAAACCAGCGCTTAGGCGCTACTATCACAGTGTTGGGGCACTGCAATATAAATATTTAAAATCTATTTGGGCGCCTAGGCTCTAGTACCCCAGCGCCTTGTCGTTGAGATCTATATAAAAGCGAAATAAGTCTCTTTTTAGCCCATTTTCTCCATATTTTTTGTCGTTTTCTTCTTCAACCTGCAAAGCAACACAGGGCATCCGTAATATCTCTCAATTTGCTTGTGATCCAGGGCATAACAAGGGTAGATCTTGCTCCTCTACGATAAATATAGCCTTCCTTATCTTTTTTCTTCATCTTTGTTTAGTGATTTTAGGGATCTTAGTGAAATCTTTAGTTGGGTTATCGATTTACATTTTTTGTCCGGCATGAGATCATTAATTTTGCCCATGATTTACTTGTTCAGATTTGCATTCCTTCCTTTATTCTTTATTTGAATCTTTTCTCCCATATTCTATGACACCTAAAACTATAGGTGGAAAATCAAAATTATCCTACGATAACAAAAATTCATTAGCACAAAAGCGGAAGAACGATATAACTATTTATTCTTGTCGAAAAAATTTATTTTGGAGAGGGGATTCTTGACCTTAGGTGGTGTTATGGAGGCAATGATTGATAAGAGGGATTGGGAGCAATTTTGTTTCAATACTGGCATTGCGGTGATTCATGTTGCGCGGGAATTCTATGCTAACTTGCCTGAGGCATCAACTGATTCCATCTTCATTAGAGGGAAGTAAGTTGATTTCTCTTCTTCCAGAAATAATGTTTTGTACTCATTGCGAGATTGTTCTGATATTTTCTACTACCAATTTACTTCTGTAGATTTTGATATGGTAGAAATTTTAAACTTTTTGACTAATTGTAAGGGAGCTTGGAAGGTGAGGAACAAATAAAAATTAATTTCCTTTCTGCTTTGAGCGTTGTATCTAAGGCTTGATATAATTTCATTTTCGCCAAGTTTTTTCCCTCCACAAATTTAACTGAGGTCACCAGGGATAGGGTTGCTTTGAATTTTTGTTTTCAAACAGAAAAAATCATTGATGTATGATCCCTTATTCATTATTCTATTCGAAATATGACAAAAGGAGGGTCTACAAACGGTCTTGGCCACCCTTCTATTGTTTTCACTTTGTGCCAAAATTCTGGTGTTGCTTATGAGATTTGGGAGGAGCAGCTCCAACCCCCTAAAACATACTTCTAAGAGAACTACTGTGGTTTATAGTCTTCATGCGGTATTTTGTCAAGGTGAAAGTTCCTCCCGACCTTCTTCCTCTACTCTCAGACCTCGTGCCTCTACTTCTATGGCTTATATAGATGAGTGATTGGATACTCGAGTGGAAGATATTGTTATTATACAGGTGGTGTATGATTTGTCAAACTGGGTGACGCATATAGTTTGACAGAACAAAAGCCAATTTGATTATATGATGAATTTTCAGGCCGCCCAGTTGGAGATGTACAGGAGAAACCAATGGTTAGGAGATGAGAATCCGATTATGTTTCCTAATTACTTTCCATATCTGCATTATGAGAACACTTTCCAACCTATGTAAGAAGATCAAGAGGAAGAAGTAGAAGATGAAGGAGGGGAGGAGAAGAAGTAGGAGAAGCGGAGGGAGGTGATGATTGAGTTGGCTTTTTCTTTGTCTTGACTGCTGCTACTGTTGATAGTTGATTTATTTCTTGTTGTTGTTATGTTATGTGACTCGTATTTTTCTGATTTGGAACTTTATGGCTGAGTATAAGTTTTATTTGGACATCTATATTTTGTAATTTATTTGAACTGTTTTGTTGTAGTTCAAGTTTATTTGTTTGTGTCGTTATTTCCTATTTGTACATATTATGATGAGATGTTGAGTTATGTTTTGGTTGTAATATTTTTGTTGTACTTTGATATGGACTTTCATTTTTGTTATTTGTTGTTGTTGGATTTTAATTGTTTTAATTAGTTTGAATTCGATGTTTTGATCTATTTTTATGTGTTATTGATGTTGTTTTTATTTATATTCATTGTTGTTGAAGTGTTGGCTTGTATAAGTGTCACAAATAATCGTTGTTGTTGTTGTTTTATGTGTTTTTCATCATGTTTTATTTTTGTAATTGCATGTGATTAAGTTTGGGGGATGAATGTTGTTAGTATTTGTTCCTTTGTGAACAAAACATTATAATTTGATGTTTGTTGACATACGTGGAGTGAATTGAATTTGGGACCACAATAATCGTGATAGAAGAAGGTACATAGTTATATAAAAATTAAACTTTTTTTTTGAATTAAACGGAACAAGTTGCAGATGATATTTACAATTCAGCAAATGATTATTTAATCAACATATTTAATTTTTTAGAAGATAATAAGTTAATTGCAGCTAGATGCGTCTTTTTGAAGATTTAGCCTCCATCTTGTTTGAATTTTATATTAATAATTTATAGCTAATAAATCTTGAATTAAAAAAAGAGGAAGTTGGAGTATTATAGTTTAAGGGGATTGTAGTAAAATTCAAAATCATTAAAACGTTAATTTAGATTTAACAGTACTCTAAGATGCGAATGAAAGAAGAGATTATTTAAAAATGAATAGGATTGAAAATATTCATCCTATAAAATACAAAAAAAAATTGTTATAGATGAAAAACATCGAGGAAACTTAACAAAAATTAGTTTTACTATTGTTTCTTTTAAATTGAAAACTCTATAGCAATGTTTAATTTAATTATGGCTATATGTTTATAATTTTTTAGCAATTTACTTATAGAGTACTAAATTTTTGGAATCTGACATTTATATTGTATTAGCTTAGTTGTTATTAAATCCCTTGAAGTGAATATGTGTTTAAATAACATTTGAGGAAGCTCAAATTTTCTTGAAGTGCATGTTTCTGAGTAATTCAGTAGAGGCTTATTGATACTAATTCTGTCTCTTTGAAAGTTTGATTGTAGGCGGCCACATATAAAAATTCATTTTTATTATATACAACATAATCAAATGTTTATGTTTTGTTGTTACTTGGGAGCAAGTAACATTTAAATTTAGGAGATTTTGATATGTTGATAATTTGAGATTTAATGTTATTTGTAATTTTGTATTTTATATGATAAAATTACATTTGAGGAAGGTTTTATGTTGTTTGTTTTTAGTTGTAGCAAAAAATGTGATGAACAGGAATCGAACTGGAACAAATTAAAAATTGAAGCAAAATTTGACAGTTGGGCGCTTAAGAACCCAACCACTGGCGCTTAGGCGTCAGAACTCTCAAATTGAGCAACAAACCTGTGAAGTCAAAACATTGGCGTCGGTCTCTTGTGTAAATGATAGGCGCCAGACTGTTCCTTCATGCTTCTAGAGGTTGGCGCCTAGGCACTAGAAATTGACTTGACATTTTTTTTAAGCTTTTTAGACGGATTTTCAAAGCGGCGTGTCTACTCAAGTGAGAAGGAAGCAGAAGACACGAGGGGTGAAGATTTTCAAAGCTTTGGTGTGCAAGAGAAGAAGAAAAGTGTGAGGTTTTTTTATTTTCTGCATTTCTGAGTGATATTTAAGTGAAATTGTAAGGAAAGTTTGAAAATTCTTCAAAGAAACTTCAGAAGTTTTAGTTGGGGGGAGTTTGAGATATTTGTTTTGTATTTTTGTTTGAGTTTTGTTAAATTTTGTTGTGTAAACTTGATTTTAAATATCAATCCCTGTGTTGTATTTTACTCATAAAATTTTAGTAGTTTTTTTTTTTTTTGCTCTTTGTAATGAAGCAGAATCATGTGTAGGATTAGATTTACTTAGAAATGCTTTTACTTTAATATTGTGATTGTATATTGCTTCATGCTAGGTTTACTTATGCAATTTGATCAATTTATATACTAAAACATATTGTGAAAACGTAATGACCTTGGAGGGCTATGTTTTTCCTTAATTAGTAATTACCACATTAACCTTTATGATGAAAAAAAAGTAATATTGGGTTGATTGCAAATAGATAGGGAGATAAGTTTTGACGGATGTAAATTGATGATTATAGGTGGATAGGTTAGATCCTTAACTAATTTTATCTAGGGTTTGGAACTTAAAGCTAGGTTAGCCCAATTGAGGGCTTACGTGGGCACTCTAGGTTGGCAGACTTGAATCTACCCAGCATAACCAAGGATTTAGGAACTTAACTCTAGGTTAATCAATGTTATTTATTCACTCGAAAGAGGGTAAAAAATATGTATGCTCATATTTTTATTTTTTTTTAAAGGCTAATGGCTGATTTTATTGAAGAAAGAAATGATACATAAAGGTTGTATGAGAGGGCCCAATAGAGGCACCCTACCCATACGATACCAAGTACAATAATACTCAACAAAAAAATATAGATAGACTCGATAAAATTGTAAAACAAATTTAAAACATGCATAAAAGTAGCTAGGGGCAAGCTAGTTTAGTCACGTCTCTTTTTCTAGTTTTAGGAGCGGATCCAAATAACAAACTTTGAAAGGTCGTGTCATTGTCAGGAGTAACTAAAGTATCATCCATTAGGTTTCCACGTTGGAGTGTGCTCCCAACTTTCTTCTTCCGCCGAGAAGTGTAAATCTGTCAATCTTCATCTGAAGACTGACTCATGTAATTCTCGGTTTAATTAGATATTAGACTTCAGTAGAAGGAAAGGCAGTTGTTGCCACAACGATAGGTTCCAGTGTATGTGAAGTGTGAATTGCCTCACCTGCACCTGATGCTTCCTAAATAGGAGTTGCGGGGCTATCCTGATTTTCAGTTTGTACTTTATTCGTTGCAGTATGGTTAAGAGAAGTGATCCCAGGGCAGATACCAACTACTGTCTTGTGGTGATTCCCTCCTCAGGTTGGTTGTCATCAGGTTTGTTGGGAGCACGTTCAGGCACGTTGAGTGTACTAATAGCATGTTCCTGCTTTTGACTACTAGTTCTCAACTATGGGTGCAATCTGAAACATTTTTTCTACGGGTGTTCAAATATCTTGCAACGCTTGCAATAGTAAGGTTTTTGTTTCATAATGATTTTTTGCCAATAATCATTATGAGCAGAGGCAAGCCAGACTTTTTTAACATCTAGTAGTGTAATATCTCTTTTTAAATAAAAATCATTGCAATAGAGGTCCTTGAGAAATGAATTGTAGGTAAGTCTACCTGTAAAGGCTTTCCAAGAATAGTCCTAATTACATATAAGATTGGTAGGTCAAAGAATTGAAACTTGAGTTCATGTAATGAGAACCAGATAGAGACTAGGATCAAAATTATGGGTCCATTTGAGCAATTTCATAGGTTTGCCCTCGATTGTGATGAATTTTTTTGAGAAAATTGTGATGAATTTTTTTGAGAAAATCCTTGTGTAATCTTTTTCTATGCTCAGTTGTATCATAACATGTCTTCTGTCAAAAACCTTCTTGATAATCTCCATCTTAGGGCAAATATATGAAAAAATAAATAATAAAACATAACTAGTGTAAATTTGTATTTTCCTACACGAGTTGAAATTTCAACATCAAAGAAGAATATTGTTGGGTAGTCCGTCTTTTTCTCTACTTTTTTATGAGATTGCAATCTCCAAGATCTGCAACAAAGTTCTGCAACAAAATCATGGTACATCTGCGGGAATATCGGACTTCGTATGCTCCTATTTGTCACATGATTTTATTTAAAATTTTTAAGTATTTGATTCCTACACTAAGTTGAATTCTCATTGCAAGGAGAGGGACTTTAGCATAAATTGAACTCTGCTACTTCCATTTTACCCCGTGACATATAGCTTTTTAATTAAATTTAAAAATTGAATTAATTCAGTAGAATTGAATTGGCTTAACTTATACCAAATGCATTTCCAGGCTAAGAAATAGTTTTAGTAGATTAGAACTTTTACTTGTGGAAATTAACTTTTTTCCTAATGAGATTGATAATCGGGACTCCATTGGAGTCCTATATTACATGAACGATACGTGCACTTGCGTAAGCAAAAATCTAGTGTGTAGTTCTTGTGGAAAAATCTAAAATTAAAAACATATCATATTTTACACCATTAGGTGTGATGTAGAAATACTTGGCAGTCAGGTGCCTGACGTCGTTATCGGGGAATCAACGGTTAATTTTGATTTAGGAAAATTTTAGTTGAACTTATTCAACTTAGATTTGGAAAATCGTATTGTAGTTTTTTATGTTTGTGTGTAAAAAAAATTAAAATTAATAAGGATTAAAAATATATTTTTTAGAGTTTTATGTGTGTCAAACATTTTATTATATAATTAAAATTTTAAAAAAATTAAAAAAAAATATTTTTGTGTGTTTTTCTGTTATTTACTTATTGAACTTTTTAATTGTTTATGTGTAGTGCAGGTCATCAGGACTAGTGTCTTACGATTTCAAATTAGAAAACATAAAGGAACTTTACAACTAGCAGAAGAAATGGTGAACACTTCACATAATAATGTAGATAATCAAACTGTTGAAAATGAACCTCATCACTTACAGAGACCATTAAGAGATTATCTTAACCTTACGACAACTGAAATTCATCTTAGTATACACACTTCTGTCGTAGAAGCTAACACATTTGAATTGAAATTTGTTATCGTTTAAATAGTATAGAATAATCTGTTTGGGGGAACTCCATTTTAGAATCCCAATTTGCACTGGATCTATCCGAACTTTGGGTAACTTAGCTCAAAAAATTCTTGCTAAGTATTTTCCACCTTAAAAAATTGCAAAACTTAGAAATGATGTTACCTCATTTTATCAATGTAAAGGTTAATCAATATATGAAGCATGAGAATAATTTAAAGAACTTCTTAGGAAGTTTCAACATCATGTTTTACCTAACTTGTTAATTATTTATACATTTTACAATGGGTTAGTAGAATCCATGAGATCTATCATTGACGATGATGTTGTTGGTTCATTGATGTCAAAGTCATTTGATGAAGCATATTCTTTAATTGAAGAGATAGCTACCAACAACTTTCAATGACCCTCTGAAAGGGTAGCACTCACAATACTGATGTAATTTCAATTCTTGCTTCTCAGGTTGCTGCAATTTCTAGGAATTAGATCAGTTTGAGATGAATTCATCTCAAATACCTTAAGTAATTGAAGAAAATTCATTTAAACAATGATTGATTCTCAATCATCAACATTCGAGACTTTAAATGCTCTTAAAAATAGACCCAACAACGTGTATTCCAATTATTATAACCCAGTATAAAAAAATCACGTTAATTTTAACTGGAATAATAACTCTGGGGTTGGAAACCAACACTGGGGAAACAATCAAGCTAACCTTGTAAGAAACTGAAACAACCGGGGTAATACTAAATATAGACTTTCTTATCCTCCAGCCTTTAATAATATCCAACAATTCAAAGAGAAGTTGTTTATGTGTTGCAAATGGGAAATCAATTGCAAGCTAGAATGCTGCAATTAGAAATATAGAGAATCAACTGGGGCAATTTGCTTACTCACTTAGCAATATGACCCAAGAAATGCTTCCTAGCAATACTAAGATAAACCCTAAAGAGACTAATAAAGAGTAAGTTAAAGCTGTCAAACTCAGGAGTGGAAGGGAATTAAATGTTGGAATTCAAAAAGATGCCGAATTTGAGAAAGAGATAGAGGAAACTGAAAAATTTGAAGAAAATATTCTGAAAGACTTGGAAAAACCTATCTCTTCATTTATGATCAATTTAGAGAAACCATCACCTCCTTTTCCTCAGAGGCTTAGACAGCAGAAGCTTGATCAACAATTCTCAAAGTTTCTGAAAATATTCTAGAAGCTAACCATTAACATTCCTTTTGCTGAAGCTCTGAAACAAATGTCAGAGCTATGAAAAGTTTATAAAGGATATCCTTAAAAAGAAGATGAAGTTTGGAGATCATGAGATCGTTGCACTTAGTGAGAAGTGCAACGCAATAATTCAGAAAAAGTTTTTTAAAAAACTTAAAGATCCTGATGGCTTTATTTTTTCATGTGCGATAGAAGAAAGATTCTGTGGAAAAGTTTTATGTGATTGAGTAGCTATCATTAACCTCATGCTCTTATCTATATTCAGAAGGTTGGGTTTAGGATAGATTTCTCTTACTACTGTAACCCTTCAGTTAATTGATCGTTCGATCACGTATCCAAAAGGGGTTATAGATGACGTACTGGTTATGGTGTATAAATTTATCTTCCATTTGAATTTCATTGTTTTAGATATGGAGGAAGATAAAGAAAAACCTATTATTTTAGGGAGACATTTTTTTGTTGCTGGACGAACTATGATAGATGTACAAAAAGGGTAGTTAACCATGAGAGTTAATGCCTGGGAAGTCACTTTCAATGTATTAAAGTCAATGAAGTATCTAGCTAAGGGAAGAGAAGATGAGTGTTATAGAATGAAGATTATTGATTATTTAAATAATAACTAATTCAGAGAAAGTTGTGAAGTTAAAACAAGACAACAAAAATTGGAATATGAAAATGATACTGATTTCCAAGAAAAACCTATTGAGATGATCAATGAGGATTCAAACTATGTCCAGGAAATATTTGAGCTTTTAGATGCTAGCAAACCTCTCATTCCTTCTATTGAAGAAACTCTTAAACTAGAGATGAAGGTACCCCCAACGCATTTAAAGTATGCTTATGTAGGGAACTCATCAATATTACCTTTTATAATATCCTCGAACTTAACTGAGTCTCAAGAAGAAAACTTAATAAAAATATTAAGGCATTACAAGAAAGTCTTTAGATAGACATTAGTTGTTATCAATGGAATAATCCCTTCAATATGTATGCACAATATTTTAATGGAAGATAACCATAAACTTAGGGCAGATTCTCAAAAGAGATTGAATTCTATTATAAAAGAGGTAGTAAAGAAAGAAATATTAAAGTGGTTAGATGCTGGTATTATTTATCCAATTTCTGACAGTGCATAGGTTAGTATGATCCACTGCGTCCTTAAGAAGGGGGAGCGATTGTAGCTGCTAATGAAAAAAATGAATTAATTCCTACTAAACAAGTCACTGGGTGACAAATTTTTATTGACTATAGAAAATTGAATTTAGCCACCAGAAAAGATCATTTATCATTACATTCTCTAAACCAGATATTAGATAAATTAGCTGGTCACCGATAGTTTTATTTTCTGGATAGATATTCAAGATACCATCAAATACCAATGGCTCCTGAGAATCCGGAAAAGATTATATTCACGAATCCTTACGGGACTTTTGCTTTTAGAAGGATGTCCGTCAGTTTATGTAACATACATGCTACTTTTCAAAGGTGCATGATGTCCATTTTCTGCGATTCAATTGAAAAAAGAATTTAAGTTTTTATGGACGATTTCTCAATATTTGAAACCTCATTTGGTCATGCTTAGACTATTTAGCTAAGGTTCTAAAACAATGTGAAGAGACTAACTTAGTTCTTAACTGGGCAAAATGTCAATTCATGGTCGCGGGTGGAATTGTGTTTGGGCACAATATATCAAAAAATGACATAAAAGTAGATCCAACAAAAATATAAGTTATTACTAAACTACCTTCTTTTAATACAGTGAAAGGAGTTAGGAGTTTTCTAGGACATGCTGGTTTTTGCAGACGATATATTAAAGAATTCTCAAAAATCACCAAGCTTCTGTTCCATCTTTTAGAAAAAGATGCACTATTTGATTTTAACCAGGAATGTCGGGATGTGTTCGATTTATTAATAGAAAAATTAATCATCGCTTCTATTATAGTTTCACCCAATTAGGGGAGATTTTTTAAGTTGATGTGTGATGCGACTGATTATACGATTGGGGCAGTATTAGGATAAAAATATAATAAGATTTTTAAAATCATATATTAGCTAATAAAATTTTTAATGAAGCTCAAGTTAATTATTCTACTACTGAGAATGAGTTATTAGGGATAGTATATGTCTTTAATAAATTTAGATTTTATCTTATTGGGACCAAATGTATTGTGCATATTGATCATTCTGCGATCATATACTCTAAGCATAAGAAGGATACTAAACCAAGACTTATTAGATGGGTCATTCTGATACAAGAATTTAACTTTAAAGTAGTTGATAGGAATGGATCTAATAATCAGATAATTGATCATCTGTTAAGGCTAGAACAGGAGAATTTTTGTAATTTTGAAACTAAAATAAATGAATATTTTTTTTGATGAGCAATCATGCAATGTTACTGAGTGACGTGTTCCGAGGTATGTTAATATAGTTAATTTTGTAGTGAGTGATTTTATATCATATGGATTAATATACCAACAACGAAAAAAGTTTATTTATGATGCAAAGACTTTTTTTAATGACTCGTTTATATAAAAAATGTAAAGATCAAATTATTCAGATATGTGTACTTATTGTAAAAATGTCATGATTCTGATCTTGGGGGACATTTTGGAGTAGATATAACAACATTTAAAATTCTACAATCAGGATTTTATTGGCATACTCTTTTTAAGGATGTAAATATATCTGTAAAAACTTGTGATAGATGTGAGAGGGTAGACAACATATTTACAAGTAATGAAATGCTCTTAAATTTTACTCTATAGGGGTAGAGTTTTGATGTATAGGGTTTAGATTTTATAGGACCATTTATACCATCTTCTAGAAAGTTGTATATTTTTGTAGTTATGGATTATGTTTCTAAATGGATTGAAGCGGTAGTTTTACCCCACTGCAGGTATAGGTAGTGTAAAAATTAGTTGTAGTGTAACATGCAGATCGTATGTAGGAAATCATATGTATAAAAGCATGTTCAATCATTTCATAAAGGTCATATCATAATAATGTCACTTGTTTAATGTATAAGGTTATATTATTTTCATGTTATTTCATCATTGGTCATCACCTTGCCCAAAGATCATATAAAATATCGATAAACGTTGGTTTCTCTCAACACTGCAGTTATCGATAGTCCCTCTGATACCCATAGTTTCCTAACGTTTTGTCACCATCTAATTCCAACAGTTCCCAGAGTTTCGTACCCATAAAAATATTAGGAGTCAGGAATACTACATCCATCTATAATGTACTTGCAAGCACTTATATAATAATCTACCCCCTAACAATTCTTGTGGCATTTAAATCATCATTACGGTATCAAGCATAAGACTTTACATGCATCGTAAGCATGAAGCATAATAAATGAATACCTACATGCAATTAATATCATAAGCTTAGTCCCTCGTATCATACCATAACATAGCATCATATGTATTGCGTCATATGTATCGTAAGAGAAGTAAACATGCATTCAAACATTCAACTGCATGTATCCATTTACAATATGCGGGAAATTTTAAATGCATCTGTGACAAATTAAAAATCATATGAAAATATATAGAAGATTATTTTTCTTAAATTAACACAAGATTATTTCACCTGACTTGACGAAGCAGCCCTACTACGAGTGCCCACAAGCTCATCCCGAGCTCACCACCTCGTATAGGCAACCTGAGGCTCTTGTACAGCATAAGGCTCCTTAAAATTTGGTTCATAACATGCATTAACCAAAACATGCATTAGATGTCAAAACATACCTCAAAAGAGCTTTTCGGCATAACTGGTTTGCTTGAACCGCCTAAGTTTTTTTCCATCATCTCAAACCACACCTGCCCTATGTTGAATTCGTGCTAGAACCTTTACGACAGCTCGCAAAGGACTTTCAACACTTTCGCACACAATCGGCGCCTCTGACGAGCATCGAAAAAAATATTTGCACCAAAAACAAGACAAATGTCAAAATGGATGGGTGAGGAATGGAATGAAAGCTTAGAAGGACGAGAAAGAGGAATTCTTGTCATTTAATTTCGTCCTCGAAGCTCCCTACAGCAAGTTTAGCCACCCTGTGCGCCGCTCGACCCACTGCTCGCGCCTTGACACTATAGTAAGTTTCGCTGATTGCTTGCCGTGCCGCAGCAGCCGTGAAGGAGAGGGAGAAATTGCAAGAGAGAAGAATTAGGAGAAAGGGGAGTATATTGAAGCTCGCCTGCGCTAATTGACCTAAAACTATGGTTAATAGGCGTGAGAGGCGGCAGGCGGGCTTAAGCGAGGAATTAGGGATTAAATAAGGATTTATTAAGTTAATAAAACTTAAAACTTCTACATTTTATATCTCTTAATTTGTTCATAATTAACATATTGTGTTTATATCGAATGGTTCGATTTCAAGCGTATAATTTTATAAAATTATTTCGATCAAACTTCGGGAGATAAAATTTGAATGCACTTTTAGAATTTGTCTAACTTTTCCTGGTTCCTCGAAATTTGGGCGTTGCATGCTTGAAGCTGAGAGTAATAAGAATATAACAATTATCGAATATAGCAAACAAGAGTATAACAATTTGTAGTAATTCTACTGCTAAAGAAACCTACATTCACTCTCCAAGCTCCCACTTGGAAATGTCACGACCTCTTCTACTAAGTTTGAAAGGCTGATTTCTATATCTTCTAAATGCTATAACCCCACTCTTTTAATACAAATAGCTATTAGAGATGCATTTTGTCACTTCTTAGTTAACGTATTTAATTGTAAATTAGATGTTTCTGTTGTGAGAGATTTGATTCATGTAACCGACCCCACATAGTGGGATAATGGTTTGCTGTTGTTGTTGTTTTATAGTGAGAGATTGGCTTGGAAGGTTTTAAACAATTGTTAGCTTTCTGCCAATGTGGGCAGTAGATCATGTTTCAAATCTCTGAAACGAGATCTTTGTCCGTAAAGATACATACAATAAAACCTGCCTAAACCAGTCATTTTAGGATGCCTGGTACACCTGTAACTCCCGCTTTATCAGTACTATATATCATTTTTCTGTACAGTTGCAACTCTCTGTAGTCTGAACTATTATCATTGCTGGTGCTAAGTTGTTGAATAAATATAAGATGCTTTTTTTCAGAGATGCTCTTCTTCTCTATATTGGTAATTCTATATTTCCATTGCTTTATAATTAGATGATTGTTTTGTGAGGTAACTCGTGTTCATTTATTGAAATGTGTTATATGCTTCTTGTATTCGTTTTTATACCATGCCTAGGGGATAATTGTGGCAGTGCTTTTTATTTTAGGTATTCTTAACTAACAAAAATTTTCATTTCAGGTATCTTTATTGACATGGGAGGAGGGAAATTTACATCCATTGTTAGATTATTCTGTTTCCATTGACCCGTCAACATCTATTCTAAGAAATCCCTTTTCAGAAAAGCGATGGAAAAAGTTTCAGCTATCAAGAATATTTAGCACTTCACCTGATACCACTAAGATGCATGTATTAGATGTTCATATAACTCAGGGTGACAGAAATTTTGTTGATAAATGGCTTGTTGTGCTCTGCTTGGGATCTGGAAAAACACGGAACATGGCACTTGACAGGTATACTCTAATGGAAGAAGCATGATTTTTTGTTGTTACTATATTGCTTGCTTAGTTGATTCATAAATGATATGATGGTGGGGTTTATAGATTCCTTTGATTCTTCAATTGACACGATTTAAGTATGCTAATTATTTACATCATTAAAAAAGAAAAAAAAATTACACAGGACCCCATGCAGCTATGACACTATCAACGCCAGAGTGTATTGTCTCCACGATCGCATGCTTTTGCACTCTTCCTCATTCTCTAATCCGTACCCTTTTTCTCATCAAAAGCACCTTAAGGGCCTCTATTTTCCCTCACTAATACACACAGATAGTGGTTGCCATTTCCTTCAGTTGATGCGCGTCTGTCCGATGATTCTCTGTTGCTCACTTTACCTATTTCTTCTTGATCTCATCATCTTTCACTAACACATGCTTTCTCTTGCCACTTCCATCTCTACCATTCTACTTTTCTCTTGTCAACCTACTTGCTCTTCATGTAGCGCTTGATGTGAACTTTGCCTTTATTCTAGTGGGCAAAAATTGTGTGGCCTGTTGATGTAGGTGAAATCTGACCCAAATACGACCCAGCCTCCCAAAAAGCATTTTGTATCATAATGTGTGTTGCAAGGCATTGCTTTAATATTTTGATGTCGTATGAATTATTCTTTTAATTTCAGAATTGCAATACTGAATGAGCTTTACTTTGGTATATATATCTTCATGTAGCACTTGTGTGTTGCAAGGCACTGCTTTCATATATATATATATATATAT
>NW_018164739.1:3742394-3742865 GCF_001263595.1 Phalaenopsis equestris | reverse complement strand
TCCCCTCCGCTCCCTCTGCCCCGCGCGGCGTCTGCCGATTTGGATTCGTCGCTCGTCTCTCGCGTCGTCTGCCGATTTGGATTCGTCGCTCGCCTCTCGCCTCTCGCGTCGTCTGCTGATTTGGATTCGGCGATCTGCGTTTTGTTAGGTCGCGTCTCCTTTGTCGTCCTGGCGCCGCTTCTGCGCTCTGCTCCGTTCGTAGGGGCGTTGTCTGCTTCTGCGTTGTTTCGCATGGGTGTCGTCTGTTCGCAGGGGTGTTGTCTTCTGCGTCGCTGCGACTTTTGCTGAATTTGCGGGGTTTCCGCTTCTGCTCCCTGGACTTTTTGGATTCTGACTTTGCTCTTCTTTGCTCTGTTCACTGTTCTTAACGCCACACCTCCATCTATTGGGGATGGCTTCGAACAAATCGTATGTTGTTGTTCTTGTGGGTGTCAACGCTGCCTCAGGTACACCTAAGTCGTGCTCTTTCCC
>NW_018164739.1:3731061-3742318 GCF_001263595.1 Phalaenopsis equestris | reverse complement strand
TCCCTCCTCCGTTTGAGTGGGAGGAAGATATTAAGAAACCTGGAAGGAAGAATGGGAAACCTGCCATCTTTTTTACAGAAACTGAAGGTGTTCAACTTGCCTCCTCTTGTCGACTGAATTTAGTTGGGAATTTTTATATGGTCATCCAAAATTGAAGCTAATTCGTAAGGAATTTGAGTTTATGCACCTGGTTGGGGAGTGAAAAATTGGACTGTTAGATGGAAGACACATTCTTATACAAATTAATAATGAAGAGGATTACACGCGTTTATTTGCTAGAAGGATAATTTGGATTGATAACAGAACAATGAAGATTCTCAAATAGTCTGTAGATTTTGACCCTCAGACGGAACCTCCGATCATTCTGGTTTGGGTTTGCCCGTGATATGAAATTTCATTATTTTACTCAAAAAGTTTTGTATGTTATTGCCTCAGCTTATGGTAAGCCACTCAAAACGGACAGTCCTACTTTTACTTTTAATCTTTCCAGTCCATCAAAAGCCAGAGTACTTGTTGAAAGAGACATCATTTTATCTGCTTCTGAGGAAATTTGGTTGGGCACACAGCATCATGTGTATTGGCAAAAGGTAGTGATTGAGCATTTTCTTTTGTATTGTTCAAACTGTCTTATGTTCGGTCACTCCAGTTATCAATGCCACCATCTAAATCCACACCTCAGACCAAAAAAGTACAGTGCTCCGTCAGAGACAGTGATTTCATCTCCTCCTGATCAACTCCAAGTTATTGACAATATTGATCATCCAAAAAATGTCGCCGAAGACGTCACCATTCTCGCAGGCAATTTTACAACCATTCAACCGCCTCTGGAACCTCCTATCATGCGTGAGAAGAAGGAGATTCTTTAGACCCCACTTGCCCTAGAACCTATCACTTTTATTACAAGTTGCAATACTTCTACTGTTTCACTACTGCCTCATCAGGTCGAGCAAGTTGTAACTGTCAGTCAGGATCATGGGGATTAAGTGCAACAGCCTACACCTTGTTGACCTCATTTTTTAGGTCATTTCTTGTTCTAGGATCCTAGGATCTAGCTCTAGGAGTTCCTACTGACCATCTTAGAAAACTAGAAGTGAGACTCACTCTTTTAGAAATTCCAACCAGTTCCTATTTTTCTTTGATGTTTAGCATTTTTGGCACAAGACCATCGTCTTATGAACGAGCGGTTATGGGTTATTTTGTGAAGACTCAAGGAAAAAGTTCCCAAATGGACTTCAAGCCTTAGGAAAGCATTCGTCACGATTTTTTCGTCACATACACACACAAAATGCACAAAATTCACTGAGTTGCACGAAATCGGACTTCAATTAAGCCTAAAGGACGGGTGAAAATGTGAACTTCTCCGAATGACCTCCGACGACAAATTGGACTACGCCAACGCGTCCGGGACACCAATTTTGGTAAGAAAGAACACCCATATTACCATACTTTCGACACGAGAAAATTGACGTGCAAATCGATGAATTTGTCAAAGCGACCTCTGACGGCAAAACGGACTGCGCCAGCGCGTCTGGAACGTCAGAATTACCCAAAATTGACATCCATTTTATGATGATGTGACACACTAATAAAAATGCACAAATCAAATTTTACTTTTTGAAATCATTAATATTTTCATACTTATATTATTAATAATCTTAATTATAAACCCTAAACCTTATTTACGGCTCCACCCGCACGTCTAAAATCCTCGTTCGAGCGGCTCGATCCCGCGACTTCTCCTCGCCCGTGCCCTAGCTCCACGACAGATCCACCACGCGGCGATCTTCTTCTCTAGTGATCGTGGTCCATTCGCGCACGCGGCCTCCTTGATCTCTGCTCGACCGAGCAGCTTCCCAACGGTGGCACTCCATCTGGCCCGCCCTGGCCGGCCCTTCCTCTGCCTTAGGTTGTATCTCCTCTTGCCTTAAATCTTTCTCATCCTCTCCCTTTACCTGATTTGCTAACTAGAGAGGCTGGTAGGTGGCTGCTCTTCTCCTTTCTTTGCTATAAAAACCCCACTTGGGGAGGGTTTTGAGTTTGGCCGAAAATTTTGAAGAGTGTGGAGGTTCTGCCAAAAATTCTTCTCTTAAAATCTTCTTTGATTTGTTCATTACCTGTGTGCTTGAGACCTTCTTGGAAGTGTTGTGGGGAACTTTCAGGGCTGAAAATTCGGTGGAGCTTCATTTCTGGAACTTTTGTTTTGGGTTTTCTTGCTTTCATCATTTCTGATTTAGTGGTCAGTTGAGGTAAGCTCCCTATAATTTTCCTCTTCTTTGGTAGTTTGGTTATGACAAATAGTAATGACAAATTTCGTATCATGAGAGCTTTTCTTCTTATTTTTTACATAAGTATGAACTTGCAAAAATATGAGAAGTGTGATAACCTCTCTTATGTGAAGATTTGAAAGTTGCTGCTTGGAATTCGGGACTCTTGCTAGTTTGTTTTGGAGAACTCTTGATGCATGTCATGTAATTCCTATGCTTTTATACTTCTCTCATTTGAATTTTAATCATTTACATGCATGCCATACAATTCTTATATACCTACAAATTTAGCACATGGGTTTTGATAAAATTCTTTCAAGATTTGTATTTTCTAAAATTTTCAAGGACACCTTTCTTATGAGATTTAAAGTACTCTTTTGTGGATGTTCAATACTTGTACCTTCGGTGTCCGATTTGCAAAATGATAGAGAATTTTTAGTGGTTAATTTGTAAAATTCAGAGACCGTTAGTACTCGATTTGCAAAAATCTGAAATCGTTGGGTGGACTTGGAATGCATTTTACTCTTTTAGGACATATGAAAAAACATACTTAGGGACTGCCTATATTACCTTCGTTGCTTGAAATTTTTGAAAGTAAGAAATGCATGTTGAAAATTATTTTGTGAATTGGAAAAGATGCATTTGGGGCTTATGTTTCGTTCCTCTTGCTGCCCCTCATCAGAATACGTGCAGGAAATTATGTTTGTGAGCTGAAAAATGTATGTGGAGCTCACATTTTGCTTCTTTTGCTGCCCCTTGATGAAAGATATGCTGGAAACCATTTTTCAAAGTTGGAAAATTACATTTGGGACTCACACCTTGCTTTTCTTGTTGCCCCTAGATGGAAAACATGCTGGAAATCACTTTCAAAGTTGGAAAATTATGTTTAGGGATCACATCTTGTTTTTTTTGTTGCCTCTTTGATGAAATATATGTTGGAAATTATTTTTAAGAGTCCAAAATTACGTTCGGGGGTCGGGTGGCCATGTTCTTGGGCTCAGTTTGGGCTTCTTTTAGTGCATTATGTTGGCTGAAATATTTTACTGATTTGCTCCTTTTTGCTAATTTCGGTTTGTCCCTTTTGCTTGAGCTCGGTTGGCCTTGTTGAGAAACGTGTGGGTGTTATATTTTGCAAAATCTGAAATATGTGGGTGTTATATTTTTGCAAAATTTGAAACTTTTTAGTGTTATATTTGCAAAATCTGAAACCTTTTGGTGTTATATTTGCAAAATCTGAAACCTTTTGGTGTTATATTTGCAAAATCTTAAATATGTGGGTGTTATATTTTGCAAAATTTGAAACTTTTTAGTGTTATATTTTGCAAAATCTGAAACTTTTTGGTGTTATATTTGCAAAATCTGAAACATTTGGGTGGCATATTTGCAAAAATCTGAGAGCATTGGTTGGCCTATTTGCGAAAATTTGAAACGCATGATAGGTGGAATGTTGATTTGAGATTCTATTTTCATTCCTTACTATTACTACGTGTTCTCTCACTCGTTGAGGCTCGATTTTGGTTCTTTGGAGCTGGATAAAGGCTAAAAAAATAAAAAAAATAAAAATATCTCTGTTTTCACAATGTTGGATTTATATTTCATTATAAACTTTCGATGAAGGATGAGGGTAAATTATTTTTGACATACGTATGTTTTTATAGAAGGTTTGGAAATTCGTGAAAATTTTTGGGATTCATATCAAATTTGATTTATAAAGGGGTTTGGAAATCTATAAAAGAGCCACTTGGAAAGCATATCCTTCTCGGGATTGATCCGATTATTTTTCTTTTCGACGAATTTAATCGTTTTAGGCCGATACATTTATGATTTTTTTTTAAACTTCACTGATTTGGCTTGGCTTTAAAAATATATCGGTCTCCATTTCGTTCATTTTATTTTCTTTTTTTTAACGGTAAAGTTAAAAATGAGAAATTTCCGATTTAATTATATTCAGAAATAATTCATAATCTTAAGGGAAATATGAGAGAAAGAGAAAGGGAGAGAAAATTAAAAATAGAATTTGGATCTTAGAGATGATAAAACCAAAAGAGGGGATAGGATAGCAAATCATTCACCGTTCATTTTGCACATGAAAGATGAAATTGTAAATTGGAAGAATAGTTGAAGGTTGGAAGAGAGTGAGAGTTTAGATAATGATTAGGGACATGGATTGAAAGATCAGTAGACCTGCACTTAATAACTAAGATTGAAACACAACTCACGATTCTTTTGCCAAAACCATGAGTTTACCCCTAGGTTTTAGGAGCCTGATAGCGATCTAAGCTGGATCTATAGATGTTGGAGGGTTAGTGGAAAGGCACTTAATTGAGATTAGACACTTTAGGACACTTCAAGTTTAAACTAAAGTGCAGGTATCCTAGATCTTAGGAGCACAGTCCGACGTTGTGCAAACATAAGTCCTAAATCTTAAATAATTTACAAGATTGAAATATCAAATAAACATCATTTCAAAGACATAAAGCCGAACAATAGGATAGTTGGGACATCTCTGGGGTTTCTCCGGAATCTGTGATGTCCCCTACTCTTCTTCCCTTTGGATTCCTTAAATAATTGTTCCTATCTTGAGTCATTCCTATTTTATTTTCCCATGTCCAATCGTGAAAACTTAAATTTTGAAATCTTGAAAGCAAAACCACCTGATCTTAATCGAGAGTTTTCTTAAGTGATTTCGATCATTTAAGATGTGGTTAACTATAGGGGTTTGCCTCTATAGGGAACCAGGAACCCAGATAAAATAAACCCTATCTAATTTTTATATTAGATAGGGGAACTTGTTGGCCTTTTTATAAAATATTTCGCAGACCAAAACGGATGTCACAAATTCTTTAGTCTAGGTGATTGAATCCCTATTACAAGTGATATATTTATTCTTCGGGATAAGTGTATTACTTGTAGTATTGTCTTCAATCATCTAAACTATTTAAAATGTGAGACCCATTTGGTCTCACCTATTTTAAAATTAAAATGTTACATTTAAAAAATCAAAAAGGTTATATTTATATTTAAATTATTTTCAAAATCTAAAAATCATCACTTTTTCAAATCGCGAAGGTTAAAAAAAATAAAACGGCCGACACACCTGTCCAACCAACTTTAGAACAATCTATTGATCAAATGAGTCAATCATCGGATGAGAAATGACAGGTCTACACATCGAGGAGGAAGAAGAAGAATGGAGACCTACTTGAGCTCAGGAATTTGATGGATGATACTTTGGTTACTTCGGACAATGACACTCACCTTACTAATGTGTTAGCAGACTCAATTCCAAGAACTAAGGGCAGAGGGAGGAAAGTGGGACGTCCCTAGTACTTTTGCGCCCTTTGGTGGCTTTTTGGTTTTTTATCTTTATGCATCTTTATTTTATTTGGGTTTTGTATGCTTTGTTTTGTGTGAGGTTAGATTTTAAGCTCTCTCATACAACATTTTTGTATCTTTTTTGTTTTTTAATAAATTAGCCCTTGAGCTTTTTTGATATATATATATATATATATATATATTGAAAGCCCAAAGAGGCTAATATAGTAACTAGAAAGATACAATGTGATGGAGGGCCCAAACATGGCACCTTGCTCACAACAAAACAACAAATGTTTCCCACAACTAGAAAATACTGAAAAGTACATTAGAGACAAAGAAAAAGCCAAAAAATGCTGAAATACATAGTCTCAGGTGGCTAGAGAGCAACCCAATTTGGTTTTGCCTCTGCCTTTGATTCTAGGAAAGGAGCAAGCTAATAAGTTGGTAAGATGATTGTCATTGTCAGTAGTAACCAATGTGTCATCCCATATGTTCCCGAGCTGGAGTCGGCCTCCGTTCTTCTTCTTCCTCCTGAAATAAACCTGTCATTCCTCTTCTGAAGATTGGCTCACTTGATTTTGGTCTAAAGTGTGTTGGGGATGTGCAGATTGTTGGACATTAGAAGCAACTACATGTTGTACCGGTTGATCTGTTATTGGATCAAAAGAGCACTCTCGTGTGTTTTGGCATGTGAGTGAGTCTTCAATAACAATGGGTGGTATAAGCACAACTGGATCTGTGGCTGTAGTGTGTTGTTCTTCTTCAGAAAGTGCGGTGTTGGGAAGAGGATCGGGTTGCATTTTCTCAACAGAGATAGTAGGTGATTGTTCTTTAGCGATATTCGGCCTTAGATGAGGATGCAAACGATAGCAAATATAAGAGCTGTGGTCAAACATACTACAATGAGAGCAATAAGGAGTATGTGGTTCAATTTCAACCTTTTGTCAATACCTGTTGGGCATGGTGTCAATTAATATCTCATCCGGAGATGATTGAGTGATATCTCTGTCAACTAACACACAAGCCAGAGAGGGTCTAGTGACAGCAAGCGTAGGACTATCCACCTTGAGAGACTTATCGTAAGCAGATGCTAAAGAATAGAGGATTTTCATGTTGAACAGATGTAATTTTAACCCTGGAAACTTTACCCAAACAGGAATGATAGGGGACTCCGCTTTTGGATCAAAACTAGCAGTTCACTTCAGAGTTTTCATAAAACGATTGTCAATCTTATGGTTTTTTGAGAGAAAATGCGACTGTAATCGACATCATGAGATAACTGAATAAGTATATGTCTACCGTCAAGTAGGCCAATGTTCTAACTGTCTGATAATTTCATAGTCTCAAACTCCTTCCTAATGATCTCCAGTTTTGGGTGACCATAAAGAAATTTTCCCATTAGAGAGAAACGTCAAGAGGACGCAAGAGTATCGGTTTCAACCTCTGTGAGAATAAGTGCAGGTTTCTCATTTTTTTCCAAGTTTTTTAATAAAAGTGTGATCACCTCCACCTTCAAGAGCCTCATGGAAAGATTCTGGAACATTGCAGGACTTATCGATAGCAAAACCAGGCGCTGAACCTGGAGGGAGGCACGAGCAGGAAAGTCACCGGCAAGAGCATTTGCATAGAAACGGAGCGTCGAGGTCATCTCTTTCACAAGACAGGAGAAATAATCTAGCGGGCATGAAGAGCAGACCTTCTGCCGGGCAGGAATCGAGCAGAATGCGCGCCCTTCTGTGAACAGGAAACCGCAGACAGAACCGCAACTCGAAATCGAAAAGGAAACGGCACCGAAACCCTTCGTCGAAGACGATGAACGCCTTCATCGTCGTCGTCGAGTGCGGGAATTACGAACCGCAGCTCGAAACCGGAACGAAAAGGGACAGCGCCGAAACCCTTCGTCTAAGACGACGAAACGCAGACTCATCGTCGTCATCGAGAGCGGGAAGTTCGTCGTCGAGCACCAGAGAAAATATTTACGACCGAAGGAATCAAACCAGGGTTTTGCCATCGGGCGAAATCCTAGCAGAGCAGATGGCGACCGACATTTTCATCTTCTATCATTATATTTTTTTTTTTTTTTTTTTTTTTTTAAAAAAATTTTTTTTTTTTTCTAAAATGACTATTATATTAAATAGAAAGTAGGATACATATAGATTGTGTGGGAGGGCCCAAACATGGCACCCTACCCACACGATAATCACCACATCAAATGGTTCCAAAAAGAGAAAATACAGAAAAAAAACATGAAATCCAAAGAAAAAAAAATTAAAAGTGCAAAAAAACGGAGCATCAAGTAGCTAAAGAGCATCCCAATTTTGTCTTGTCTCTACCTCTAGTCTTAGGTAAGGAGCCAGCTAATAAATTGGTAAGAAGTGTCATTGCCAGTAGTAATCAATGTATCATCCAATAAATTCTCGAGCTCGAGTCAGCCTCCATTCTTTTTCTCTCTTGGAATAGACCTGTCATTCTTCATCTGAAGATTGGCTCATATGATCAGTGGATTAATTTAAAGTGTGTCAGACATGTGTATGTTGTTGAACATTAGAAATAACTACTTGTTGAGAAATAACTACTTGTTGTACCACTTGTTGTACCAGCTAATCTTTTATCGGATTGAAGGAGCACTCTCGCGTGTCTTGGCATGTAAGTGGACATTCTTCAATGACAATGAGTAGTTTAAGCACATTTGGATTTGTACCTGTAGTATTGTGTTCTATATCTGAAACTGTTGTGTTGGAAAAAGGATCGGGTTGCAACTTCTCAGTAGGGATGGTAGATGGCTGATCTTTAGCGATATTTGGCTTTAGATGAGGATGCAAGCGATAGCTAATAGTAGAACTGTAACCAAACATACTATAATGAGAGCAATAAGGAGGGTGTGGTTTTATTTCAACCTTTTGTCAATATTCGTTATGAGTGGTGTCAATCTATACTTCATCTGGAGCTGGTTGAGTGATATCTCTCTCAACTAACACACAAGCTACAGATGATCTGATGACAGCAAGCGTAGGACTATCAACCTTGAGAGGCTTACCATAAGCAGCTGCTAAATAGTAGAGAAGTTTCAAGTTGAACAGATTTAATTTTAACCCTGGAAACTTTATCCAAACAGAAATGACAGGAGACTCCGCTTTTGGATCAAAATCGACAGTCTACTTCAGAATTTTCATAAAACGATTGTCGATCTTGATAAATTGTCGATCTTCATAAAACGATTGTCGATCTTGATAATTTTTCTAGAAAAAATATGAGTGTAATCGGCATCGTGAGATAACTGAATAAGTATATGTCAACAATCAAGTAAGTCAATATTTCAACTACTCAATAGCCTCATAGCATCAAAATCTTTCCGAATGATCTCCAGTTTTTGGTGACCATAAAGAAATTTTTTCACTAGAGCAAAACGCCAAGAGAACGCGAGAAGAGAACGCGAGAGTACACGCGAGAGTACTGGTTTCAACCTCAGTGAGAATAAGAGCAGACTTCCCATTTGTTTTGCCAAGCTTTTTAATGAAAATATGATCACCACCATCTTCAAGAGCATCGTGGAAAGACTGAGAAATATTGCAGGACTTGCCAATATGAAAACCAGGCTCTGAACCTGATAGAGGAGCACGAGTAGGAATAGGAAATTCGTCTGCAAGTGCATTAACATAGGAACGCATCGTGGAGGCCATCTCCAGAACGGCTAGGCGAGCTGTTATAAAAAGGCGAGCAGACAGGAGTTCTGCGGCTCTATCGAGAGGAGAGGAGCCCTGTTAGGGAGCCGCTGTTAGGGCTGTCGAGCGGAGGAGATGACGATTTGTTACGCGAGCCGCTACGGGGGGGGAGAGGAGGGGATGATATATTAAAGCGGAAAAGATACAGAAATATTGTATGAGAGGGCCTAAAAGAAAGTCCAACTCATACAATACAACATCTAACTCGCATGATACAACACACAAATCTCAAATAAAACAAAGATACATAAATGTTAAAACCCAAAAAGCCACCAACAAACGCAAAAGTGCTAGGGACGTCTCACTTTAGTCCTCCCTCTGCCTCTAATTTTTGGAAATGAGCTGACTGACAAATTGGTAAGGTGAGTACCATTGCCCCAAGTAACCAAAGTATCATCCATCAGATTTCGCAGCTCAAGTAGGTCTTCATTCTTCTTCTTCCTCCTGGATGTGTAGACCTGTCATTCCTCATCCGATGATTGACTTATCTGATCAGTAGATTCCAAAGTTGGTTGGTCGGACAGGGGCTGTTGCACATCATGATCCCCATGAGTCTGAGTAACATTAACAACTTGCTCGACGAGGTGAGGCGGTAGTGAAGCAGTAGAAGTATTGTCACCTGTAATATCGGTGATAGGTTCTAGGGCAGATGACGTCTAAAGAATCTCTCTTCCCCACGATAGGAGGTTCCAAAGATGGGGGAGCTATAACTAGGGGTTGAATGGTTGTCATATTGTCTGCGAGAATAGTGACGTCTTCAGGGGTTCTTTTGATGATTGATAGTGTCAATAATTTGGAGCTGATCAGGATGAGATGAAATCACTGCTTCTAGCAGAGCGCTGTGTTTTTTTTGTCTGAGTTAGGGGTGTAGATGGTGGCATTGAGAACTGGAGTGGTCGAACAAACAATCAAATTTCCTCATAAGCGGATAAAATGATGTCTCTTTCAACAAGAACTTTGGCTTCTGATGAACGGGAAAAATTAAAAGTAGGAATGTCCGTTTTGAGTGGCTTACCATAAGCTGAGGCAATATAATACAACACTTTTTGAGTAAAACAATGAAATTTCAGGCCAAGAAGGTGAATCTAAACCGGAATGATTGATAGTTCCGTTTGTGAGTCAAAATTCACAGAATATTTCAGTATCTTCATTGCTTTGTTATCAATCCAAATTATTCTTCTAACAAATAAGCGCGTGTAATCTTCTTCATTATTTACTTGTATAAGAATGTGTCTCATATCTAATAGTCAAATTTTTTACTCCTCAACAAGGTGCATAAGCTCAAATTCTTTACGAATCAACTCTATTTTAGGATGGTCATATAGAAATTTTCCGACCAAATTCAGTCAACAAGAAGAAGCAAGTTGAATATCTTCAGCTTTTGTAAAAAATATGGTATGTTTCTCATTCTTCCTATCATGTTTCTTGATGTCCTCCATTCACTCAAACGGATGAGGGAAATAGAATGATTTAGGTGTATTTGAGGCGTGGGCACCCACAAGGGCAACAGCTTACGATCTGTTTGAAGTCATCCCCGATCGATGGAGGTGTGGTGTTAAGAACAGTGAAGAAAGCAAAGCAGAGAGCAAACTCTGAATCCAGGACGAGGAGCAGGAGCGGAAACCCGAATCCCCCGCGATTTCAGCTCGAGCACGAGAACGAGAGGCTACGACTGGAAGGTGCAGCCACCAGTAACCGAGCTCGATTAAGCTCGACGCGGCCGACACACGAGCAGCAGACGACACGAGAGTAGACGACGCATGAGCAGCAGAGGATGCACGTCGATAGTGGCGACAACGGCGAATCAGACGGAGGTGACGAAATCGACGAACGACGAGCAAGGCTTGATCGACAAAGAGATGCAGTGGGGTAATAACTAGGGATCGCGATGGCGAAACCCTAATAGAGCGTGAGCATGAGCGGGAGCACCAAGCTCTATCTATATATATATAT
>NW_018164739.1:3702497-3731040 GCF_001263595.1 Phalaenopsis equestris | reverse complement strand
TTTTAAAGAATATTATATATATATATATATATTTATTTATTTAAAAAAAAAAGCCCAAGGGCTAATATATTAAAGATAAAAGTATACAGATTGGTTGTATGAGTGGGCCCAAAAATAGGCACCCAACCCACACGGTACAACACACTAAAAACTCAAAAAAAAAGAAATTGTACATATAAAAATCAAAAAATTCCAAAACCACCAGGGCGCAGAAAAAGTGAGGGTCATCCTAATTTAGTCATGTGTCTGTCTCAAGTTCTCGGAAGCAATCCAGCTAACAAATTTGTAAGGTGTGTACCTGAAGTAACCAAAATATCATCCATTAGATTCCTAAGCTCAAATAAATCTTCATTCTTCTTCTTCCTCCTGGAAGTGTAAATCTGTCATTCCTCATCTGAAGAATTCGTCTGATGAGGTGATAGAGTTGTAGCAGAAGGATTACCAATCGTTATACCCACAATAGGTTCTAGTAAATGTGAAGTATGGGTTGGCCTTACACCGGATAATTCCTGAAGATGGGGATTTGTGAGGTTCTCTTATTTATCAGTCTAAAAACTATCATTTATAGGTAATAGTCATTCAGTATTATTTTCAACTGGGCTTGAAGGTGTAGTTTGTCCAGCAGAGCCATACAGCTTCACATCAATCGCAGTAACAATAACAGTAGTGTCAGGAGGGGGTCCACAAGGGCAACAGAGACCTCCTGTCTTGTGGTAGTATCCTCCCCAGGTGTAACAGCTATGTCCAGAGCATTGGGGTTAGACCCATCTTTATTCACTTGAACCTTAGATTTCAAATTAGGATGGAGCTTATGACATTTATCAAGGACATCTTACAATGGGTACAATAAGGAGGTTTGTGTTCCATGACGATTTGTTGTCAATATTTATTATGAGTTGTGCCCCACCAGACTTCAGTAACATCAGACAAAGTAATATCCATTTCCACAAGTCTTCTGGTCACAAAAGGTCTAGCTAGATTGAAAGTGGGTAGATCTAGCTTCATAGGATCTTCAAGAATGACCCCAATAAAGTAGAGAACCTGATGATGAAAAAAGTTCAGCTTGAGACCAGGTAGACTAAACAATATCGGTACAGTGGGAGTTTCATGATTTGAGTCGAAATTAGTAGACCACTTGAGTGACTTCATTGACTTGTCTGCAATATTAAGATTTTTCTTGGAGAAAATCTGAGTGTAGTCTTCACCCACGATTTATTGAATCAACGCGTGTCTCTCATCCCTGAGTCTCACTTTCCACTTGTCTACAAGTTTAAGATCATCAACACTCTTCACTCCCAACTCAGACCAAAAAAGCAAATATTTTTCAATAAGAGAAAATTTGAATTTCTCCGTTAGAGTTGAAATTTCGAAGTCAGAGAAAAAGATTATTGTTTTCCCACCTTTTCTATTTTCATTCTTAACAAAAGGGTAATTATTACCATCACAACAATCTTAATAGCTTAAGGGGAATACAACCGCCGACTCCATCTGAGGGTTACCCACCACGTGGGCAAAGGAGGATTTGTCAGATTCAACCAAAGAGGAAGGGAGCGCCATCAGAGCAGAGAGATCCACCTGCTAGAAGGCTGACAGCAGACGAACCGAAGTTGTCGGGCAGGGAGAGGCGAGCGTCAAAACAAAAGAACGACGTCGACGCAGACGCGAGCTGCAACAGAATCAAATGCATCAAATGCGACAAAATCTAGCAAGACGCAACAGACTTAGACGCGAGTCGTCAGCGTTGAAGAGATGCAATAACGTCGGGACAAAGTAGAGAATGAGAAGCTAGAGTCGACGAAACAGAGGCGAGGTGCGAGCCCTCTCCTTCGAGCGACAGAATCTAATGTGATGGCAATCTATATTGGAAACACTAGCAGAGCTCTCGACCGCAGCCGACATCGTGAAAAAAATATATCATACAATGGGCATATTTTATTTTATTTATTTATTTATTGAAAGCCTAAAAACCTGTGAGCTTGATTTTTAGTCCACAAGTCAAATTCAAGTTAACTTGCCATTTCGTTATGTCAGCTTATCAAGAGTTTACTATTCTAGATAGTAAACTTATGAAGCAATTTATGTGAAGAGCTCTCATGACCAAGTTTATGAGGTAATTATTGTAAGAATGTTAAGTATCACGCCCTAAGATGGCCCCTCAAACTTGAACGTAAGGCTTGGATAATTTCTCACATATATGGAACTAGTAATTAAGACGAATCAATTGAGCCAATGAATTTTAAAGTTTTTCATTCATTCAGTTATAAAGCTTCTAATAAATATCAAATTTTATTTGCTTAAATATCAAACTTCTATCGTATACATACCTTAATGAGCATTTTACTTTTACATCAAAATATGGAATAATTTTCTTAAAACCCTACAACAACAACAACAAAGCCTTAATCCCACTACGTGGGGTCGGCTACATGAATCATTTTTCTCCATTGCGTCCTATTTAGTGTCATTTTTATTAGTTCTGGTAAATTAAGATCATTTTTATACAAAAAACCTAAGTCTTACTAGGTCTACCTCTGCCTTTCTTAACACAAGTCGAATCTGAAACATCTACTCTACTAATCGGATTATCAGATGGTCGACGTTTAAACCCTACTTTTAATAAATATCAACTTTATAATATTATTTTATGAGAAATTGTATCGGACTTAGAACTCTTAAATGACTTTTGTGACGCAGGGTGACGCTCCTACATTATGCGCAATTGTGAAAGGCGTGCGGAATACGGGGACGGGTCAAAACAATCTCGCTTTTCTTTTTTATGTTTTTTTTCCTAATATCATTCATTCATTTTTCAGTCATTTTTTATATATGTGTTGTATTAGGGTTTGAAAGTCAGTTTTTGACGTGATTTTGTGTAGGAGAGCTGACGACGTCCGTTTTCTCTCTTCGAGAGTTGTTTATGAGAGTTTGGTGGTCTTCTGATTGTATCTCTCTCTCTTGATATGGTGATTTTTTTCCCATCCCCTTTCACATCCTCTCTACGTTCCTCCTGGTCGCTCTCCATCGTTGCAGTCACTCCCAAAACAGCAACAACCAAACAGTCGTCGTTGTTTCCGCTACAGTTTTTCCTATTCTAGCCACCTGTCCTCACTATGGCCGCCCCAGACATGTACTTTGCTTTGTTTTAGGGTATGGGCTTCAGTGGGCCAGAAATTTTTTATGCTTTCTCGCCTCGATCAATTCTTCGATCAGGTTACAAAGATGTCAACAATCTTTGGTGTCGTGACCATGATCCCGATGATATACTCAGTATCTATTAGGATCGCGTGAATTCTCTCCATTCAAGAGGGTTTCTTGAAATAATCTTTGTTCGGAATGGCCTCTATGATTCCGGCCATTGTAACTCTCATAGGTGTGACTTCACTAGAAGGGAGTCGAAGTAACTCCTGACTTCTCTCTGATTTTCTTCGGACTATCCTTTTGTCATTGTTACTTCGTTCCTAGCAGAAAAGCTGGTCGGGAACGTTCCAAGGCTTCTTCTCAAAGCAATTTTTTGAGCTCCAACGATCGTCATGAGGCTGGCTTTGAAGCATCTAACTTGACTCTTGCGGTGCTGGATGAACTAGGACGGGAGTTGTACTCTTCAGCAGATATGTGACTTTAAAAGCTCCAGAGCTTAGCCAAGGTTTTTGGCTTCTTCAAGCCGAGCATGTATCAGAACGGTCCCTCGTGAAGGCCTTGAGCCAGAGCAACATGAGCAATGATAGGCTCCATATCTTGAACATCCAACATCTCCCATTGGAAGCGAGTGTTGAAGCTCTTGAGGCTCTCCGTAGGTTCTTGTCGGATCTTCAAGAGAGCTTGAGAGTTCATTTGCAGCTTTTGCGCATCGGGGAATTGAGTTGCAAACATGCGCTTGAACTCTTTGAAAGTGGTAATCATCCCTACCAGCAAATGGTTGAATCAGTGTAAGGTTAACTCCCTTAACGTTATAAAGAACAAACGACCCTTTAAGCCATCATTTATTCTAAGCAAACAAACGGCTGACTCAAATGAAGCCAGATGATTGATAGGGTCATATTTTCTCTTGTAAGACTTCAAGGATGGAATCTTAAACATCCTCGATTCCTCAGCATGTGTGATTCTCTTGAAAAAGTATTTTCTACCAGTTTTCTTTCTTTTTTTCTTTCCTGGTCTCTTCATCTGAATGCTCGACTGTAAATCTTCTCCTCTTTTCTTCTCTAGTCGAGGCTACGGCATTCTCTCCTTCTTCCAGATGATCAAGTTCATTTTTTCTATTCATTCTTGTTAAAGGATTGGGCCAAGAGATCTCCTTGGTCCAGCTCTCAGCAAGTTTTGCTTAGGTTGCTCATCTTAGTGAATCTTGTCGTAGTGGCTTCTGCCTGCGAGCCACAGATCTTGATGATCTTATTTGAATTATGGACTCATTTCGAGAATGAGATCTTCTTGCAGTTTGAATAAGAACTTCACACTCACTGTACTTTTCAGGATATTGAATCTTTTTAGGACGTGGGGTTTCGTATCGCTCTTGAGTACATAAAACCCTATAAAGATCCTATTTTTGTTGAGGAAATGTGGAATAAAGAGATGGTTGTAAGACCCTAGAGAGGTCTCAGAGATTATCTATTGAACTCGAGCCTCAAAAAAGCCTAAATATTAAGCTCATCAGAGGTTTCTGAGCTATAAGGTTTTGTAGAGAGAGATATTCTCACAATCTCAAGAAATGAAGAGAGTCCTCCAAGAGCAGAGTCCCTTTCACTTTGTTTGACTTTCCTTTATGCAAAGAGAGAAATTAATAAAATATATATTTAGTACTGTACGATCCCCATCTTTAGTGTCTTGATGAAAAAACTGTGACAAGAATGTCAGACGGTGCTTTTTTTTAATAAAGCCCAAAGGCTAATATATTAAAAGAAAATAAAGATACATATAGATTATGTGGAAGGGCCCAAGCATGGCACCCTTCCCCCACGATAACCACCACATACAAATGGTTCCAAAAAAAAAAATACAGAAAATTACAAGAGACCTAAAAAAAACAAAAAAATGCCAAAAAAACGTAATATCAGGTAGCTAGAGAGCGACCCAATTTTGTTTTGTCTCTACCTCTAGTTCTAGGAAAGGAGTCGGGTAATAAATTTGTAAGATGAGTGTCATTGCCAGTAGTGACCAACGTATCATCCAATAAGTTTCCAAGCTCGAGTCAGCCTCCAGACTTCTTCTTCCTCCTAGAATAGACTTGTCATTCATCATCCGAAGATTGGCTCGTCTAATCAGTGGATTGGTCTAAAGTGTGTCGTACATGTATCTTGGCATACCAGTTAATCCAGTTAATATTTGATTTAATTAAAAAAGCACTCTCATGTATCTTGGCATGTAAGTGAGTCTTCTTCAAAAAACAGTGAGTGGTATAAGCACTTTTGGTTTTGTACCTATAGTATGTTGTTCTTCATAAGGAACTGCGATGTTGGGTAGAGGATCGGTTTGCACATTCTCAGCAGGGATGGTAGGTGGGACAGATATGTCCAGAGTAGTGAGATTAGATTCATCCTTATTCACTTGATCTTTAGATTTCAAATTAGGATGAAAGTTATGACATTTATCAAGTGTATGCCCAAACATCTTACAATGAGAACAGTAAGGCGGCCTATACTCCATGACGATTTGTTGTCAATATCCATTATTAGTTGTGCCCAACCAGACTTTGGTAACATCAGGTAAAGTAATATCTCTTTCATAGAAGGCTTGGTTAGTTTGAAAGTTAGTAGATCTAGCTTCATAGGGTCCCCAAGTATGACCCCAATAGAGTAAAGAACCTGATGATGAAAAAAGTGCAGCTTAAGACCTGGTAGACTAAACCAAACCATACCGGTAAACCATACCGGTACAGTAGGAGGTTCATGATTGGGGTCAAAATCATGAAACCACTTTGAGTAACTTCATTGATTTACCAGCAATGCTGAGATATTTTTTGAAGAAAATCTGAATATAGTTTTCAACCATGGTTAATTGAATCAATACATTTCTTAATTTGAAATCATCAAAACTTTTCCTGATAACTTCCATAAGTGGGTGCCTCCACTGAAATTTTCCTATAAGTGCAAACTTGAATTTGTCAGTTATGGTTGAAATTTATAACTCCGAGAAAAAGAATGTTGTTTTCCCACTTTTTCTGCTTGCATTTTTAATAATGGGCAGTCACCTGTACCATCACGATATTCCTTATAACTTGAGGGAAAGACAACCGCCGTCTCCACCTGAGGAGTATCCACCACGTGAGAAAAGGAGGTTTTGTCAGGTTCAACCGAAAAAGAAGGAAGCTACATCACAGCAATTAGAAGCCCTGCCAAGTGGGTGAGGGCAGGAAACGAGCTGAAGACGGTCAGGAATCGAATCAGTGTTGTCGAGCAGACGAGCACGCAACCCCTTACCGTCTTCTGTTAGTGATCGAGGAGGAAGACGAAGGAGGAAGATGACCCCTTTCCCGTCTTCCATGAGATGTGAATCGGCGAAATCGAACAGAGATGATCTGTCAGGTTCGAATGTCGTAGACGCGAGCCGCAGTCGACGTCGAAGCAGCGCGTGCTGACGAAGACGGAGAGGACGGAGAGACGACGCCGGAGAAGAAGAAATGTGAGGAAAGGAAATGATCTTATGTGATAAGGGTTGCTAGGGTTCGTTCGACATGGGTCGAATCGAGCGTGGGAGACGACATCCTTGTTAGGATTCGACATGTCAGGCGGTGCTTTTAAAGATGGATGGACCTGCATTTTTTACTGGTAATGATTATCATCTCTATTAGTAGTATCTCTTTAGATGGGCTAGACTTTCCCTCATAGGTGGAAGGGAAGAATTCAGCCACTTCGGCAAATGGGCTCAAAGCCGCTTTTGTAGGTGGGCTCAAAGCCGCTTTTGTAGGTGACTTTAGAATACGCGCAAAAAATCCTATACAGCTATATTTGTGTGTACAACTTCCAACCATAAAAAAAAAAATTAATAAAAAAAAGCTTGCATTTATTTACCAACTAACCAAGCAACTCTTTGGATATTTCAAATTTATTGTATTTACATTACCTTGTATGCTATACTTATTTTCTAGGTACTTGCAATTAAAGCGCCTCTTAATAATTTTCCTATCCAACTTCTAGTATTGTAAATTATGAGTTTATTGCTTTCTTCCATCTTATTGCCAGAAACAAATTTTTGCTACTTAGTATTTTTGTCCCGTTACAACTTTTGAGAACGCATTAGCTTTAGCATTTTTACTGCAACTTTTCTCATTGCAGTTTTCTGGATGCTTCTGGCTTTCTTAATCTTACTACGCCTCCTTTTCAGGCGCTATCTTTCTTACAATTTGACACCATTTGCTGGAGTAGCAGCTCATATATCTCGGAATGAACTACCTATAAGCCCACCAGCATCCAGTTGCATATTGTCTCCTTTGCCCTTGTCCGGATTAATAAGCCTGCCAGTAACTCTTCTTGGATGCTTTCTCATATCTCACATTGGGGGGCGATATCTTTTCAGCCGTTCACGTGGACATGTTTTAACACAACAAACTAATGCTAACAATCTTTTAGCTGAATCTTGGAACAAAGAATTGTTGCTATGTGTTCGGGACTCTTATGTTCAGTTGGTGTTGGAATTTCAGAAGATCAGGAAGGACTACCACACTTCATCTATTGATTCAAACTCTGCACGTTCTTTAAGTTATATTCTACAGGCATATGATGATAGAATTTACTCTTTCTGGCCTAGATCTATAATGAATTCAAAATCTTTTGCACATGTTGATAGTGCCACCAAGGAAACAATTACAAGTAAAGCATGTGGTGATGATTGGGCATCACTAGTTGAACAAGTGATTAGGCCTTTCTATGAACGCCTTGTTGATATGCCAGTTTGGCAATTATACCGTGGAGATGTTGTGAAAGCTGATGAAGGTATGTTCCTGTCTCAATTAGGTAGTGAAAATGACGACAGCCTTCCAGCCTCTACAGTTTGTAGCTTCATCAAAGAGCGTTACCCTGTTTTTTCTATGCCATCTGAATTAGTTAACGAAATTCAGGCCATAAAAGGTAAGGTGAGGGAGATCACGCCTAAGATGATCCGAGGTCTACTTAAATCTTCTGTTTCAGTTTTACCTGAGAATGTTGAAATGTATATGGATGTGCTGGATTACTGTTTGTCAGACATTTATCTGCCAGATTTTCCAGCAAGTGAGTTATCAGGTTTCAACAATAATAGATTGGATTCTGTTGGTGCTTTGCAAACAGTAAGAGATGATATGTCTTCAAGTGCCACGCCATTTTTATCCCCAAAAAATATACAGAGAAGTCGTAGAGATGCTTTTCAGGGTTCAAGTAGTTCTGGAGGTGATGCTATCGAGGTTGTCACATACTTTGGCAAGGCTTTATATGATTTTGGCCGCGGAGTTGTTGAGGATATAGGCAAAGCAACAAGTCCTCTATCCTATGTTGACAGTGCTTCGGCATCCATTATTGCAGAACTTAAAGGGTTGCCATTTCCAACTTCAACAAAGCGTCTAGTGAGACTGGGCAGTGCAGAGTTATTCTTTGGGAACAAGGATCTGCAGTTACTCATGCATCCACTAGCAGATAAATTTGTCCATTCTCTTTGCTTAGAGAAACCTTTCTTCGCTAAGATTCTTTCCATCCAGAACATGCACGAATTTTTAAAACTGAAGAACTTCACCCCTCAGTTGCTATCAGATCATTTGCGGCTGCTGCTTCCTGAATCTTGGGTGAATGATGTATTATCTGTTAATCAAGCTCCTTGGGTGCCATGGGATAACTCTGCAAGCTCGGCATCTGATGGGCCACGTCCTGAGTGGATACGACTTTTCTGGAAAATTTTTAAGGACATTAAAGGAGACCTTTCACTTATTTCGGAATGGCCACTAATTCCAGCAGTTCTGGATGGAACAATCTTATGTCGTGTGAAAGAGAGCAAACTGATATTTATACCACCCATTCTGGATCCATCTCCTGTCACATATAATGGGGCTGGCGTGATAAATTCATCAGGAAGTATCGGCAAAGAACAAAACAAGTTATATATTGCGGCATTTGAAAGGATGTCTTGTAGATATCCTTGGCTAATGTCTCTGCTATTTCAGTTGAATATACCAGTTTATGATATGTCGTTTCTTGACTCTGAATTATCCTGTTATTTCTTCCCGGCACCTGGTCAATCACTAGGGCATGCTATTGTCTCCAAACTAGTTGCTGCAAAATATGCTGGTAGTTTTCCTGTTTTACTTCATTTATCAGCTAAAGATCGTGACAGATTGTTCACCTTGTTTGCATTGGATCACAAATCCCCCAGTTGCTGTTCTTACAAAAGAGAAGAGCTAGATATGTTGAAAGAACTTCCTATATACAAAACAGTAACAGGTTCCTACACCATGATTGTTGCCAACCATCACTGCACAATTTCTCCAACAGTTTTCTTTCACCCTAAAGATGAACAGTGTCTTTCTCATTCGGCAGATTCAAATGAATTTCTCCGTGCTCTAGGAGTTCATGAGTTGACTGATCAGGAAGTATTTGTAAGATTCGCTTTGCCAGATTTTGAAACAAAAACATTAGCTGAAAAGGAAGCAATATTGCTGTATTTATATTTAAATTGGGAGGATCTGCATATTGATTCCACAGTTGTGAATGGTTTGAAAGAGACAAATTTTGTACGAACTGCCAATGAGCTTTGTGCCGATTTATTCAAACCAAAGGATTTGTTGGATCCTCATGATCCATTGTTGTCATCGGTATTTGGTGGGGAGAGAACCAAATTCCCTGGTGAGAGGTTTATTGCAGATGCATGGCTCCGCATTTTAAGGAAAATAGGTCTTCGTACGTCCTCGCAAGGTGATATGATAATAGAGTGTGCAAGAAAGATCGAATCACTTGGACGTGAAGCCATGGCACATGAAGCAGACCTTGAGAGTTTTGAGACTGAATTACTTATTAGGAAAAGAGAAGTTTCTTTGGAGATTTGGGCGTTGGCTGAATCTGTTGTAGTTACAATATTTGCAAATCTTTCAAGTTTTTTTAACAATGATTTCTGTGAGACAATCAGTGATATTGCGTTTGTCCCTGCTGAAAAAGGTCTTCCCGTGATTGGTGGTAAAAGAGGGGGGATTAGGATTCTTTGCACATACAGGGAAGCAATCTTGACCAGGGATTGGCCTTTGGCCTGGTGTGCTGCTCCAATCCTTGTCAAGCTGAATGCGGTTCCTCCTGAGTTCTCTTGGGGGGCATTTCATCTTAGCAGCCCACCGCCATTTTCAACTGTTTTAAAGCATTTGTTGGTGAGTACGATTAATACGTCCGGAACTTGTGCTATTTGTTTTTTATATTCCTAGAGCCTGTAACAAGGCCGCTCATTAATGCCTTCGTGACTTTTATTTTGTCACATAAAGATGATGATAAGGAGTTTTTCACCATACTTTTAGATGACAGGTCTCTCTTTTATACACCATAGATGCATACTTGCATAGTTTTGTACTTTTTTTGATATATTAATGCAAATGCTTATTTTCACAGAACTTCTGCTAATTACACCTGCACTTACTATTCCAATAAATAAACTAGGTTGTTGGAAGAAACAACGGAGAAGACACTCTTGCTCGTTGGCCACGTTCACCAGGAATGTTGACCGTAGAAGATGCTTCTTTTGAAATTCTGAACTATTTGGATAAAAATTGGGGTGCAAGATCTTCCTCGGGTCAGTTTGCTAATCTCATTGATACGCTGCTCTTTTTTTTTTTTTTTTTTTTTTTGGTTGGTGATTATATGCTATTCAATGTGACTTGTCATTTCCTTCATAATCTTAGACAATAAATTTGAGCCTTTAGAAATGTATGAAGAAGGTTGGATCAAGTGGGACGAACTAACTTGGGTCGTTGCTACTTTTTGACAAAGGTGATTATACGGCTATTGTGAGGAAAATATCTTTTTTGAAAGCTTATGTGAATATTATAGTATTATATTCTCTTAAAAAGTTTTACAATAACTTTCTTATAGATATCTGTTCATCAAAAAGGCGTCGGTGTTGATCACATAATCCTTTGCAAAGAGATTGTGGGGCCCATCAAGCTGATCGAGCTAAGCTAATCGAGTTAAAAGTCGATGCTGATAGAGCAACTCATCTGGGAACTCATTTGGAGGATGTCTAAGTCTTCAACCCAGGGAAAGTTGACATAATATGGATATCTATCTCATAGGAGAGTCGACCTGATGAAATGGTCGATCTCGCAAATAACTTTGGCCATCCGAGAGTCGACCTGATGAAATGGCCGATCTCGCAAATAACTTTGGCCATCCCACAGAGGCCGAAAACTTCTCACAGGTGAGGATTTCTGAAATAGTCAACCGAATCAAGCCGATCGAGCCAAGCTAACTCTAACGAGCCAACTGATCCGAGCCAACTCAGCTAAGCCAGTAGAGCCAAGTCAACTTTGATAGTCGACAAAGGTAAGACAAATGACCAAAAGATGATTAGTCGTCTGTAAATTGCCAAAAACATCCAAATAGGGGCAAAAATTTATTATTATTTTTTTACTAAATCATTTATAAATAAGAGAAGCATTTATTGAAGAGGGGTTCCGCTTTTTTCATCGTTCATTTTGGATATCATAAGATCCAATTAGAAAATGCCTCTCTGCCCAAGGACTTAAATGACCTTTTCATTATTCATTGGGCTTACATCGTCCGAAGATGCTAGTCGAGTCTTTGGAACTAGCCAACAATCATATAGTGGCAAAAAAGTATAATTCTCCTCCCTCTTCATTCAAAACACAATGAACCAATTGTCACCTGCTAAAGAGAACCGCCCATGGAGAAGGATGGAAACCAAGATACAACTCTCTCCCTCCTACCCGAGCTTACTTTGATGACTCGTGACTACTCCCAGATACCCTGGAGACCGACAAAACTCATTATCGAGAATAGGTACTGAAGCTATTAGAGATTGGCTACATTTGGGGGATCCAATAGGCAGCATGAGTTTCCAACATGATCAGGAAACTGAAAGATTCGTTAGCATTGCCACCACTCCTCTAGAGCCCAAAGCTAAACAGAGAATTGTCTATATTTGGGAGTCGGACCCGGAGCCATCAACTTGGTTTAGTTCGAGAGGAGCATGAGAAGTAGTTTCCAATTTACTAAGTCTGGCGAGTTCTCCGAGGAGTCGAGTTCTGGTATCTGATTATAAAAGATACTAACATTTTCTCTTATCATTTCCACCCGCAGGATCCGCTTATATTCCAAACACGTCTAATCAGGGCCATTATCGATGAGCTGTTCTAGTCAACCTCACTAAATAGGAAAACTGCGGGCGACTTCTCAAGTAGACGGTAGAACTCAATAAGTTTGATCTCTTCTATTTGCTAAGAACCGCCATAAGAGCTCAATCTATAGCCGATTTCTCCAAACCGAGTTGAACCCAATGATTAGACGACAATCGATGACCCAACCTGGGTCCTGCATGTCGACGGAGCATCCGGTCGCGTCGGGGTGGGACTCAGTCTTGCTGTAACAAGGTCGATCGAGGATCACGTGTACCATTCGATGGAAGTAGGATTCAAAGTCACCAATAATCAAGCAGAGTACACAGCCATAATAGTTGGGTTACAGCTCACTTATGAGATTAGCGTGTGGTCAACTAGTAGTCAATCATGTGGTCAGACATTTCGAAGCTAAGGATGATGGCAAGGTATCGTAGCAAAGTCAAGACAAAGATAGGGAAATCTGAAGATTCAAAATCTAATACATTACCCAATAGGATAATCAGGTGGCTAACCTCCTCTCTAAGTGCATTTATTTAGGGTACGGTTCACCTCGAAAACCCATTTGTCTGACCATAGAAGAAACTAAAGCTATGGAGGTAGGAACTGAATAATCAAGGAACTTGGCAGATCTATATCTCTTATTTTTCAAGACTGGGAACATCTCTGAAGAAGTGAACAACCCAAAGTTTTTCAAGACTAAAGTCACTCGGTATTTAATGATTGAGAGAAAATTTTCTGAAGGTTGGCCGCCTCTCTATACCTAAGGTGTGTCAAGGAGAACGGAGTCGAAGAACTCCTCAGAGAAGTGCATTTTGGGGAGTGTAAAAGTCATTCCAGAGGAAAGTTGCTAACCCATAGAATATAGAGACACAGTTAGCGAAAGTCAACAAAGAATTCTCGAGAAGATGCTGGCAATGCCAGAAATTCGCGTCAATGCAGCACCAGCTGTCCCACAAACTAGAGCTTATTATTAGCCCATGGTCAATCATTTGGGGATCTGAGATCATGGAGTTTTTTCTCGGTCGCAAGGTCTGTGGAAGTTCTTGCTTGTCACGGTGGACTACTTTTTCAAATAGATTGAACCGAAAACGCTCACCTGAATCGCAGTCGATGTTGTTAAAAATTTCATTCAGTGAACCTGATTTGCCGATATGATCTAGTGGTCACAATCATCACAGATAATGAAACATAGTTTGTTGATCAAGGAATGAAAGTCTTTTGCCAAAGCTATGGAATTAACTTAAAATTCATGTTTGTCCATCTCACATTGACAAATAGGTAAGCCGAAACAACAAACAAATTCATACTGAATTTATTGAGAAAGAAGGTCGAAGAAGCCAAAGGAAAATGGGCTAAAATCTAATTATCCGTTTTGCGAGCAATTCAGACAGCCCCTTCCACCACGCCCCGGCAAACCCTGTTCATATAGTCAAATGAAATGGAGGTTGTGTTACTAATCAAATATTACTTTCACAGCCACATAGTGGTTGCAACCCCTGCATAAGATGAGTCAAATACGGCCAAATGTCGAGAAATTAATAACGAAGGGGTGGAACTCACGCTCTGCTTGATAGAACAAAACCGCGCTAATTCATACATTCGACGATATGCCATCATCTCCGCCACTTTTGCTACCTCAGTCAATTTCTTCTTCCACAGGTTCAGAATCGGTTACTGGCGTAGAGAACTTCTCGAGATCAACCTAGTCGAGGGAAACCATTTCACTATTTACCATATGGGAGACACCATACAAGATCCCCTCCTGGAATTTCTCCTCGAGAAAAGCCTCTTGCATGGGAAGAGAAGAATTTCTCGAGTGTTTTCATCACGGCCATCCACCCTTTCAGAACCCGATTCTCTCTTTCTAATACTGAAAGTAGCAAAAACTACTTGAGTTCTTCGCCTAGGGATTTTCCCTCGTCTCTTCCAACTCTTTCGCCACTGTTGTCAACCCCTCCTCAAGCTCTATTCAAGCCCAACTTTCCTAACAAAGGACAGTCAATTGATTGTGAGCAGCTTGTCAGGCCATCGCATGATATCGGTCAGTCATTCAACACAAACTGACCCAGCTCTTTTTCAGAAAAGTCTCCTCCAAGCTCAGGAGGCCATATAACTTCAACCATCGTGGACGTGTAATGGGCAACGACTGAAGAATTGGAGTTTCAATCTTTTCGAAGATCGATCAATGTAAATTTGCTGCCCAAGTTGGTTCTCGCCTTCTCCCCCATCTGCATAGGGACCATTTAAACTTGGACCCCTTGCGTTTCTTTCGGAACGACAAGGGGGGAGTTACCCTCAAAAGTCACTTCCTGGGGAGCATTTTCAACGACATTGGGGGAAATCAACACTGGGGTTGGTCACAGGAACTTTCCCCTTTCAATGATGCTCTTCTTCGAGATGAACCATCTTGGACAAGTTCACCTCATCGTAGGTTCGTCCTACTGCTCCAATGGGTGATCCGCCTAGTGTCCCGACGGTGACTGCACCAGTGGCTCGCCTAGTTAATGAGGAGAAGATGAACGGTTTCATCTCTCGTTGACAAATTCAGAAATATTGGAGCCTCGGGTCTAGAGTATATAGGCTCTACCTCCTGAAATTCCTCCACTAAAGCCTCCCTCTCCTGACGGCTCAATCTTTCTCGACGCGTCGCTGCTTTGACATTTGTATGGCGGATACCTCGAGAACCTGCAGAAGGAATTGAGCCCAACCTTTGAAAAATAATAGTAGAAGTAGAAATCAATTATAAAAGATCCACATCTGTCGAACCCTCGGAGCCCTCTGCCCGTCTGAGCGCCTTTGATATTGGATGTTTTTTGCCCCGGCAGTGACCAAATGAGCCTCTTTCTTGGTAATCTGAACCGCCAGTGTTTCCTCCCTCTTGGTCTGGCGAGCATCAGAGGCTTTCCAATCATCTTTGGTCATCATACCGAAGGTGTCGGGTCACAGCACCTTGACAATATCTGTCTCGAGGTATTGTTCAACTGATAATTTGCCCCCCTCAACCTTACTTTCCTCCAGCATTACTTTTGTTGACGCCTTTAACTTCGAAGAATCCTCATCGGATGGATTTGTACGGATTAATCAGTCGATCGGGGACGAAGCTAAGCAAAATAGTTGCTTTCAATCCTTTACCTTATTTTCCAGCCCCAACAGTTGGAATTTATCGACCGACGAAAATTATACAAATCCTTCTGGTTCAACCCGAAATAAGAACAGGTAAAACTGAATAGATCAATTAACTAAGGGACCTCTTGTCGTCGAGAAAATATGACAATTTATAATGGACGCGATAGAGTTTGGCTTTACCTTAGTCGGGAGAACTCTGTAGTTGGTAAAGACGAAGTGTAACTCAGTGCAGAATGGAAGGCGGGCCGAGTCAAAATTGGTCCTTATAAAGCAAAAGGTCCTCTCCGTAAAGCAAGGTCTCCTTATCCGCCTTGCTGGTGACCCCAAGCCTAATGCAAACATCGTAAACATGGCTCCGCTCGAACTAGTCGACCTTCTCTCAATTCATTCGTGATTGATCATCCAGAGCTTGCAATCCAAAGTTCTTTAGAGAATACTTAGGCTCCATCGAGCTATCGTTGAAGCGAAACATTGATATTCGAGAGAGTGAGAGAAAAGAGAAAGCAAAAGAAGAGTCTCTTTAAGTAACGACCTGACCCGAAGCTTGGTGTTAACTAAGGCGGATATAGACGGTCGGACGGTGAGAACTAAGTTTTTTTTATTCATTCATCTATAAATAAAGAAGAGTTCTCTTTGAGTATCATTATTTCGGGCGGAAGCCCACGTCTTAATATATTGTTGGACTCTTTCCGATCCAGGAGAAGGGGAAGCGGTATATCCACCGACTACATCAACCATGATTAGGAGTTGTTTCTTTTTTATTTATTTTTTGTGAAATACGTTTGTAATCCCTGTGAGTGGATTCTTTGTACTCACTCACTAAAACATTTATATTCTCTTTTTTTTATCAATAAATTTTGTCTTTTCATATATATATATATATATATATTGAAAGCCCAAACAAGGCTAATATATTACATAGAAAAAAAGATGCATATACAATGTATAGGAGGGCCCAAGCATGTCACCCTGTCCACACAAAAAACCATAAAATGTTTGAAAACTAGAAAAAATAGAAAAATAAATTAAACAAAAAATATATTACATACATTATATATATGTGTGTGTGTGTATAATGTGCACCAATACATGATAGTAAGTAGCTACAAACATTTATAACAATGTGACTAATGAAAGAAAAAATATATAATTCAAAATAAAGTGTGTACGAGTATCATTATTTACTAATGCAAAATAATGAAGAAAAACCAAATTATTATCATAGATTAAAAATACGAGTACTAGGCTTAATACCATATTATTTGCTTTCCAGAGTTTCTATATTTATTTTCACTTCTTTTATTTGATGCCTATAAAATTTTTAAATGCTTAAGTGGTCATTTTATGCTCAATTCTTTAATTGAATATATACTGATCCATTCATTTTTAACATCTTACCTTTTGTTTATTATGTATTTATCTTTATTTAATGTTATACATATGCACGTGTGTGTTATTTTTAAAGTAGTTGAAATAATTAATATATTAAAACACTGACCTCAGTTCATAGCTATTGATGCCTATTTGTCCCCTTTTTCTCCTTTGAGCTCGGTGATACTCCTCAAGCTACGACTCGACTCGGTTCAATATCCGCACAGAAAGCCTCAATTGCTCGATTCTTCTTCTTCATATAGGATGGTTGTGGACCCCTTCCTGCCATCATCTGCACTAAAAGCCAAGGGTTTGCCTGGCTTATTCCAATGCAGTCAGCTCGTCTTCTTCCTTCGCATTGAATGCCAAGAGTCATTCATCATCCTTTCTGCCTTCGCATGTCATGAGAGCTTTGGTCGAAGTCGCAGCTTAACCCAGTAGCGCAGTTGTCATTCGACTCTCAGGTAAGTCGTCTTTTGCCTCCGCCGCCCTTCCTACGTGTCAATTTATACACGAAAATATCCTTTCGTGTTCACCTTGAGTCATCTCTCCTCTCTTCATCTTCCCTTCTCTTTTCCAGTTTCCTCATTTCCTCTTTTGGCCATTCTTTTCTTTTTCCTAGAGTAACTGAAATGGGACTTTGCACCTTTATTCCACTCATTATATATATGTAATACCCAATTTTTGAGGAATTAAGTACGGCACAATTCTTAACGTACCCCAAAATTTTTTATCGCCCAGAATTTGATTGAAATTAATTTTATTAAATTCTAAGCATGAAATAGATCTATTCCATATAAAGCAACATGCACGAATAATGAATGGAGTGGGAGATATAAATTGTTGAAGTTACAAGTTCAATTAATTTAATTAAAATTTAATTAAACCCGAATTTTTCTCCCTAATCACCCTGTTACTATAGCCAACGATTTACGCCTTTTATTTCTTTCGTCTTCGATCGATTAGGGCAAATGCAGTTTTCAAAATCCTCTTTCTCCTAATTTCCTCTTTGATTCCCCTCTCCCTATTGCATTTCACGCACAGAGAGTTGCTTGGAGGGCTTCTATGACTCTTGCGCTTGGGCCATGTAGCAGGGGAGAGTCACGAACAGGAGAAATATTTTCATACGTAATATGCACGCAACTCTGCATGCGTTCTCCATTAATCCCACGATACCCTCATAATAACCTATGAATAACATCTAAATAGAACCTACGAAGGTTATTGGAATTAATACCCCAATAACCCCTAATAACCACGAATCAAAGGTTATTGCAGAGTTATTACGCACGCAGCTCTACGTGCGTAATACGTAAACAAATATTTCCCCACGAGCAGCAAGGGGCGGACGACTACCCGAGTGCGGCGGAGCACGATTTTGGGCTTCGAGGTTTCTAAGCATTAATTTTCTTCCTCTCACTTTCAATTTGAAGTTTGTCTCATTTTTCATTTTTTTCTCGTTTCCAGTATGAATATTCACTTGCTTTGTGTAACTTATATTTTAAAATAAGATCTCATGTTTAATTAAGTGTTTAAACAACGAGTGATAGAAAGGAAAATGTTAATAAAAAATGTTGATAACTTGTTATAAGGTAATTTTTAAATTATATCATCTTAAATTAATTTTCTTTAGTGCCACTTTTATTTATAAAATGTTATTTTAAAGAGAATGAATATCAGAAACTTAGTCTCCACCATCCATCTTGTTTAACCCCAAGCCCCAGGCAAAGTCATGACAATTCGGCCTGGGAGCTTGGAATTATCAAGGTAAAAATAAACGATCATATGGTGATTAAATACTAACTATTATCTTTAGATCACTAATGATATAATTTGTATTTATGTTGTAGAAATTGTCTCAATCCTAAAATAACTAAAGAGCCATAAAATTACAAATTCTAAATAAAAGATAAAATAAAATACATTTCTCTTGTGTTCCCCCATCTATAACGCACTCTCTCTTCTTCTTTTCATTTAAGTCTGATTTATTTAAATAATCGATATAGAGAGCCATCAAATATCCCAGTGGAATCATGTTAGCTCAAAAAAAAGAAAACTAATTTGCATTTTGATCATTCTTTTAAGCAATAGAAAATCATATGGCAAGCTAAACGTAATATTGTTGTCTAAAAATTTTAATTACAACAAATTTTTGGTACTATAAATTTATGTTTAATTTTCAGTATCCTAACTGACTTATGAAAATTTATTATCTATAGGGCAAAGTGATGTACGGTGGTTCTCTAATCTCTACTGGTTTTCTGTTGCTGTTAGTCAATGGTTTTTTATTACAGTGTATCTTTCCACTCTCTTTGTCTCTCTCTCTATATATGGGTTATGATTTTTCATGCTAGGATGTTGCTTCCTTCAATAATTACCTACCCTCCTGCAATAGCAGCGATACTAAGCTTGACCGTTTTGTTGGCAGCTTTCTCATGGGTTCTTTCTATTGGCATCTTATTTACGAGTTCATTCTATTCACCGTGCTATTCTATTAAATGGTTCTCCTACTGTTTCTTATTGTTTTGCCTCCTTTCTCGAATTCTTCATTTTATACTTGAAATTGGCAAATCATCCTTGCAGAAGCTTTTTTTTTTTTTTTTTTGAGAGGTGTAAATTAATTTTATTTTGTGATTCTAAACATGTATAGGAACCATGTAAATAAAGCATTGTATGCTAACTCCATTTTTTCTTTGGATGTACAAATCATTCTCCTTCGAGTATCCAATTCCTTGATCAAGCTGCAGATTTGATATTAAAAAATAAGCTATATTATTGGACAAGCGTGAGGCTTGCTTTTATGATGCCTAATTTCTCTTTCTTTTTTCTTGTATTGTATTTGTCATCATCAGTTAAATGTGAGAATGAGTTTTGTTAGATTCCATATTTTATGCATGGTTTTTGTAACTTTTAATATTCACGCTATTTAATTCTATTAGAAGGCCATAAATCTTGTCAGAATCTGATTTTAATGTTTTTTTTTCCTGTTTCGTTAATTTGTGAATAATTTGTTTGAGACTAATAGCTTGGGATTGATGAAATTTGTATATTTAATGCATTGTTTTCTACTTTGCATGCTAAATCTGTATTTGAAAGCCTAGATCCTAAGGCATTTTATATTTTAAATCTAATCACAATTTCAGCTGGAAAAATAAAATAAAAAAAACACACTTCATAAATCCCTGGAAACATGTGACCTCACTAAGCCGTTGCCAATGGTCACCTTTATTTTTCTTGTTTGTAAAATTATATCAGAAAGTTAAATACATGCTTTTTTGCAAATATTACCAAAATTTGTGCATTTAAACAGAATTGTTCATGTTTAATTTTGTCAAGCAACACCTTTTTTTCCAGATATAAAGGAGTTGCAGCAAGTACCATTCATCCCTGTTGCAAATGGCACTCGCTTTGTTACAGCGACATGTTTGTTTGTTCGTCTATCAGTTAATCTTTCACCATTTGCGTTTGAGCTCCCCAGTATTTACTTGCCCTTTGTTAAGATTTTAAAGGAAATTGGGGTACATGAAGCTCTCACAGTTGATCATGCGAGAAACCTTATTATGAATATCCAAAAATCATGTGGATATCAACGTGTTAATCCAAACGAACTTCGTGCTGTCATGGAAATATTGAATTTTATTTGCAACAGCTCTATCAAATCAAGTTCTGGTGGATCTGAGTCTGTAATTAATCACATAGTACCAGATGATGGCTGCAGGCTTGTATCAGCAAACTCTTGTGTATATGTTGATTCTTATGGTTCTCAGCTTCTTGCTGAAATAGATACTTCTAGGATTAGGTTCTGTCACCCAGAGCTTCCTGAAAATATATGTGTGAATCTAGGCATCAAAAGGGTTTTTGATGTTGTCATCGAGGTATGCTTCATTTTAGAGAAATGTGTCAAACGTGTCCCTGACTCTTTGTGAGGTATTTTAGTCCCACATTTTATAAAAGTGTCAATTTTGTCCTCAGATTCTATTAATGGGGCTAAAATAATTCTTATGTGACCTTTTTAACTTATATTGTAAGAGTCTAGGCCTAATTTGGTACTTTTATTGACTATAGGTCTAAAATAACCTCATGTAAATAGTCAGGGGATTATGTTGGCACTTTACTCCTGCATTTTACCTTGCTCATTTATGTTTCAAGCAAGTTACCTTGTAGATCTTTCACAAATGTTTTGTTTGATAACTCGCCCTTTTTTCAGGAGCTAGATGAACCACAATTGGAAATTTTGGATCAGCTTGGTTCTGTTCCATTGAACAAGATAAGGGATAAGCTTTTAAGCAAACAACTTCACCATGCAATTTTGAAATTAATTGACGGCATGAAAGTTCACCCCCCATCAGTCGAGAGGATGAAGTTGGAACACTTGGAAAGTTCACTAAGTCAGGTGGCCTACAAATTGCAGTTTGTTAAATTACTTCATACTCGGTTTCTCCTCCTTCCAAATAATGTGGACATTACACGTAAAACAAAGGTTTTTGCTATACCTGAATGGAATTCCAGTCACAGGCATCGTACTATTCATTTTGTGGATAAATCAAGGAATATAATTTTAGTTGCAGAGCCTCCAAGCTACATATCCATATATGATGTTCTCGCCATAGTTGTGAGTCAGATATTGGAGATACCATCCATATTACCAATTGGGCCGCTCCTTGCCTGCCCAGATGGTTCTGAGAAAGCAGTTCTGAGTGCAGCGAAACTAGGATCTGAAATTGGATTCATTAGAGATGATAAAAATAAGATACTTACGGGGAATGAACTGATTCCTCAGGATGCTCTTCAGGTGCAGCTCCTGCCCATGAGACCATTTTACAGAGGTGAGATAGTTGCATGGAAACCTGGTAAAGAAAGGGAGAAACTAAAATATGGTGTTGTTTCGGAAGATGTGAGACCATCTTCCGGTCAAGCAATTCATAAGATTCCTGTGGAAATAGCTCCTGGAGTGCTTCAACCACTTCTATCAACTCAAGTTTTCTCTTTCAAAAGTGTTTCTATGGGCAATGTTACCAATTTATTATCGTCGCCAGAAAGCAGTGAGATCAGAAATGTGCTGCTCAATGTTCAGGAAAGTAAAGATGGTGGAAATGGCAATTTAGGGCAACAGGTTTGATTAACTAATTTAACGGAATCCTATTTTTAATTTTAGCAAATGTTATGAATTCTAATGAGGTGACTTAATGTGGTAGACTGCAAGAGAGCTGTGGTATGGTAAGGTATCCGCAGAAGAAACAGTTCGAGCAGTCCATGAAATGTTCTTAACGGCAGGAATCAATATGGATACCGAGCAGCAGTCGCTCCTGCGGACGACTGTTACCCTTCAGGAACAGATCAAAGAGTTTCAGTTGGCCCTTCTAGATGAGCAGGTATGTCAGGGATTGTTTCACATTATTTATAAGTTTAGCACCTAAACTTCAATTTTTATTATATACAACCTAATATATGCATTAATAGGTCTATTCCACTTTTTAAACGTTAAATAGTGGTATTTTTTATGTGATATGAAAGATTTGGGTGTTACAAATATAAAAAATACTATTGAGGTGTTAGATATATAAATATGTAAGAATTAGTGGTTGATGCCGGAGTTAACCCAAACAACAACAGTAAGCAAATATTATTAATGAAAAAGCCAATAGGCGATTACAACCATCACACAAGATAGATAATAAAAACAGACACAAACAAACTCAACTGAAGCATACCCCATAGTTGGTCGATGGCAGGGAGAAGGTTGGTGGTTGTGCACTGTGGTGGGGACGTTGTAGATGGTTGGGATAGTGGCAGGTGGCAAGTAGTGGGTTCGAGAAGGTTGAAATAGCAACCAGGATGAGGGGGAAAGTCGAGCATAATCACCACCTCGGATGGAATGCAGGCGAAGCGTCATCCGTCATCGGATATAGCCCTAGAAGGGAAAACTTGGACGTTTACATTTGTTCTGACAGAAAACACTAAGAAAACTAACGTAGACATGACAAAAACAACATATATAGACTTGGGCTAACAAAGGAGTGGACCTCGCCACCCATACACAACAAATCTATGCTTGGAAGGACTGATCGGTCCTTCCTTTGCCTAGATAGAACAAGCCTAGTTTGTGAGATGTGGCATTTTGTCGTGTCTGGGTGTTGGATAATCCGCCTCAGTCTCTCGGGGTTGGGAAAGCTTCGACCTCTTTCATCGAACTTTTTTTCTGCACAATGAGTGTCGGGGTTGTTATAACCTCCTGAGGATGAAGGTTCTTTGACTGCGCTTCTAGAAGCACCTGAATCTCGCTGTCGGTTGCACTGTCTCCCAATATATCTGAGTAGTTTTCCTCCATTGCAAGCAGTCATAACATTGGTCCAATCATATGAGAGTGCACTGCTATAATGGAACTTCGCGCCAAGTGTGCCCTACAAAGTTTTCCAAAGATAGCCCAAATTTGGCTCATCCCTATCTGATGTGAGAACATATTGCACTCCCTCTAATAGTGATGACCATAGCGGCAATGTATCAATCATGATGTCCTGAAATGTTCTTTGTATTGAATGTCACGTGTCTGAAATCTGTGTCTCTTCCCCATTATTCTTTATTGTCACCAAATTTGATCTCACCTGCGCTTCTCATCTGGTAGGAGCACCTATAATCTGAAGCACTACAGAAGTTAAAAGAATTATGTGTTTTATGTCCTTAATGAATAAGACACGAAGAAAACTGACTTAAACATGACAAAAATAGCATATATATGTCACCACCCGGCCTTGAGCTTGGAATTAACTAAAACAGGAACAGACGGTCAGACAATGAGAATTAAATTTTCTATATTTTTATACAATTTAACAAATGAAAGAGCCACTAATCGAAATAATTAAAATAATATATTTAACTTTACCTCGTTACCGGTTGTCCACGTCTTCTATAAATGTTTATGCTTTCGCTCATATTTTAATCAACTAATTAAACCTAAAAAATTAGTTTCAAATGACTATGAACTAAACGAGCAAGTGAATAATCATACTTATAAGCTATAGTAATACAATGATGAAAGAAAGAATATGCATGTTAGTTAAATTTTTTAATAGATCAATATAATTATTTAACATTATTCAAAGTCTTATTATACTAATAGCATATAAATATCATTTCGTATTTATACAACCATCATAGAAATTATCGTCTAAAAATTATATCAATTATAACACATTAATATCAAAATCTTTTCATATACATGCACGGGTACCTTAATATCCCCCCACTAATATCATCAAGGGATGACTCTAGCATAGTCAGTCATGCACATGCAATTACTCATATAGATTATATCATTAATAATTTCATATCACTCAATATGTAATATTATAATGCATCAATTATTTCATAATATAAGACTTTCGCATTTGCATCAAAATGACCCAAAAATTTAATAATAAAAAAATCAATTATATTAATCATGCATGAATAATAATTCATACAACTGGTTTAGAAGAGATACTAAAATAATATTGTAATTTAAGAGTAGGAGTGCTTGCCTCGATGTCGATTAATTTGTGTTTGAATTTGTCTTAGCGTCGATTCTTTTAATTTAGAAACATTAAACATGATATTTAATTAATTTATTATTTATTAGCTTTTAATTATTTAAATGTTAAAGCTTCTTTATGTAATCACGCTTAATTTATATTCAATAAATACATAAATATTTGTATATATATATTGGTTGATACATTGATTACTACTGGCAATGACAATCTTCTTACCAACTTATTAGCTTGCTCCTTCCCTAAAACTAGAGGCAGAGGCAAGACTAAATTGGGTCGCTCTCTAGCCACCTGATACTATGTATTTCGGCACTGTTAGGCTTTTTATTTTAGTATCTAATATATTTTCTATTTTTTTCTAGTTTTGAAACCTTTTGTGTTTTTTTGACATGGTGTCATGCTTGGGCCCTTGCTTGGGCCCTCCCACACATTGTAACTGTATATTTTTTTTTTCTATTTAATATATTAGTCTTTTTGGGCTTTCAATATATAAATATATATATATATATATTTATTACTATACCTTGGTCAAGCCCTATACCGTGTGAAAGCTCACCTTCTCCCCTCTGTACGCAATGCTCTTCCTCCAGTACACGAAGGCTCGGCTTTGACTCCCTCCTCGACGACGCTGTCGACTACCTTCTTCCAATGCTTAATAGAGATGTTATCACCTCTTTTTTGCACGTGATAGGGGGTGCAACCTCCTCCGTATGGCAACAGCGCTTGAGAGAGCTTTTTCCATGCACGATGAATTTCACGAGAGCTCCTCCACATTATCCTCTTCTTTGAATCCTTCGATTTGTTCTCTTCACCGTCATCGATTCTTCCTCAGGCCTCCGCGTCGCCGGCTAAGAAGTCTCCCGCGTCATTGTCCTCTCGTCTACGCACCGGTCAACTCCCAAGTAAGTGAATCTGCTTTGGCTGTGTCAATTTATAGGCAAACTCGTTGTGTGGGCTTCTGATCCTCTTGTTTCAACTTTCCTATTGTACGATTCATCTCCAAATTTCTTCGACTATTCGACCCTCTCCGTTTGTCTCCCCTTTACTTGACTCCTAGCTTCCACTTCTTCATTTTTCTCTTTTCTCTCCCCCGATTGCAGAAACGGGAATTATAAACTTCCCCACTTGAGAAAATTTCATCCTTGAAATTTAAAAACTGACCACAAGTCACATCTCATTAAGCAAGTCAACATTAGCTATCCATAATTTTTTTATCAAACTCCCTACTCTTATAATTCCAAGTGTAACGCTTTGTCTGAATAGATATAATTATTAATTCAAGTTAACTTTAATTTATTATTTTTATTATTATTATTAAAAAAAATTTATAATTAATCTAATGACTATTTCTTCATGATTTTATTAATTAAACTCAAACATTGCTTTGATACCACTTTTTTCACGATCCGGTCCAGGGCTTGAAAATAACCAAGACCGGAACAGACGATCAGATTGTGAATATTAAATTTTCTATATTTGTCTATAATTTAATAAATGAAAGAGTCACCAATCAAAATAATTTAAAATTATTTATTTAACTTTACTTTATTATTAGTTGTCTACATCTTCTATAATTGTTTCTCTTCTTTCGCTCATCTTTTAATTAACTAATTAAATCTGAAAAAATATTTATGAGCTAAACGAGTCTGTGAATACTCATACCTATAAACTACAGTAATATCAGGAAAAAATAAAAAATATGCATGTCGGTTAATCTTTTTAATAAATCAATATAAATATTTGTTATTACTCAAAAAGTCTTATACTAATGGCATATCAATATCATTTCGTATTTATACAGTTGTCATAAGAGTCACCGTTTAAAAATTTTGTTAAATATGACATCAATATCAATGTCTTTTTTCATATATGTGCGCGAATATCTTATTGTTCTCTCACTGGTATCATCAAGAGGTGATTTCATCTTAGTCAGTCATGTACATATAGCCATTCTATGTAGATTATATCATTCATAAATTCATATCACTCAACATGTCATACTATAATGCATCAATTATTTCATAATGTCGCATTGAAATGATCAAGAAATTTAATAATAGAAAAATCAATTGCATTAACTATGCATGAATAACAATTTATACAATTGGTTTAGAAGAAATGCTAAAACAATACTATAATTTAAGAGTAGTAGTACTCACCTCGATTTCAATTAATTTGTGCTTGAATTTGTCTTCGCATCAATTCTTTTAATGTAGAAACCTAAAATATGATATTTAATTAATTTTTTTATTTTAATAAGCTATTAGCTTTTTTATTATTTAAATGTTAATTTTTCTTTATGTAATCACGCTTTATTTCTAGTCAATATATATATATATATTATTTTTATTTTTATTTTTTTTAAAGCTCAAAAAAACTAATATATTAACTAGATACAATGTGTTAGAGGGCCCAAACATGACACCCTGCCCACACCATAACCACAAGTGGTTCCAAAACTAGGAAATGCAGAAAAGTACATTAGAGACATAAAGAAAAAACCTAAAAATGTTGAAATACACAGTATCATGTGGCTAGAGAGCAACCCAATTTGGTTTTGTCTGTCTCTGGTTCTAGGGAATGAGCAAGCGAATAGATTGGTAAGATGATTTTCATTGCCAGTAGTAACCAATGTATCATCAAATATGTTCCCGAGCTGGAGTCGGCCTCCATTCTTCTTTTTCCTCCTGGAATAGACCTGTCTTTCCTCTTCCGAAGATTGGCTCACCTGATCTTGGTCTAAAGTGTGTTGGAGATGTGCAGGTTGTTCAACATTAGAAGCAACTATATGTTGTACCGGTTGATTTGTTATTGGATCAAAGGAGCACTCTCGTGTGTCTTAGCAATAAGTGAGTCTCAATTGTCTATTATACCTATTAGTTATTTGGTATAATCACAAGTGCATCTGTAGCTGTAGTATGTTATTCTTCTTCAAGAACTGCGGTGTTGGGAAGAAGATCGGGTTGTATCTTCTCATCTTCTCAATACGGATAATAGGTGGTTGTTCTTTGGCGATATTCGGTCTTAGATGAGAATGTAAACAATAACAAATAGTAGAGTTGTGGTCAAACATACTACAATTAGAGTAATAAGAATGGTGTTGTTCGATTTCAACTTTTTGTCAATACCCGTTGTGAGTGGTTGCAATTCATACCCCATCCGGAGCTGGTTGAGTGATATCCCTCTCAAATAACATACAAGCCACAGAGGGTCTGTTGACAACAAGCGTAGGACTATCAACCCTGAGAGGCTTACTGTAAGCAGTTGTCAAGGAGTAGAAAATTTCCAAGTTGAACAGATGTAATTTTAACCCCAAAAATTTTATCCAAACTGGAATGATAGGGGGCTCTGCTTTTGGGTCGAAATCAATAGTCCACTTCAAAATTTTCATATAACGGTTGTCGATCTTGATAACTTTTCGAGAAAAGATGCGAGTGTAATTGACATCATGAGACAACTGAATCAGTATTTGTCGACCGTCAAGTAAACAAATATTCCAATTGTCCAATAGCTTCATAGTCTCAAACTCTTTCCGAATACATGACCATAAAGAAATTTTCTCACTATAGCAAAATGCCAAAAGGACACGAGAATACTAGTTTCGACCTCTATGAGAATAAGTGCAGGCTTCCAATTTTTTTTCTCAATTTTTTATGAAGATGTGATCGCCGCCACCTTCAAGAGCGGCGGAACATTGCAGAACTTATCAATATGAAAACCAGATGCTGAACCTGAAAGAGGAGCACGAGTAGGAAAAGGAATGTCGTCGGCAAGTGTAGTAGCATAGGAACCGATCGTGGATGTCATCTCCAAAGCTGGAAATAGGCGAGCAAACTTCGGACGTAGTAGACCTGCAAGCCGTCGACTGCGGGTGAGAGACGCGAGCCGAGTAGGAAATGTCTGTCGGGCAGAGCGACGGAGAAAGAGAGACGATGTGAGCCGTCCACTGCGGGTGAACGCGAGTCGTCAACTGGAGGGAAGTGCGTCGTCGAAGCGCGTCGTGGACTCGTCAACTGGATGACGTCTGTGAGAGCGTGAAACTTCGTCTCGCAGGAGACGATGGAGAGAAATGAGAAATCAATGAACCCCCGATTTGAGGGAACTTATATAGTGGATGCCGACCAACAGGCCGAGGCACGCGAAACTATATCTTATTGTTTCGCGTGCCCCGGCCTGTTGGTCAGCATCCACTATATAAGTTCCCTTAAGTCGGGGGTTCGAATCCCCTTTG
>NW_018164739.1:3677497-3697497 GCF_001263595.1 Phalaenopsis equestris | reverse complement strand
GTTTATCATAGGCTGAGGCAATAGTATACAACGTTTTTTTAGTAAAATAATGAAATTTCAGACCAGGAAGACAGATTCAAACCGGAATAATTGGTGGTTCGTCTATGGGTCAAAATCCATCGACCATTTCAAAATCTTCATAGCTCAGTTATCAATCCAGATTAATCTTTAGTAAATAAATGTATGTAATTCTCTTCTTTATTAAGTTGAATAAAGATGTTCCTTGCATCTAAAAGTCCAATTTTTCACTTCCTAACAAGGTGTGTAAGCTCAAATTCCTTCCGAATAAACTCCATTTTAGGATGGTTATAAAGAAATTTCCCGACCAAATTCGTAAAAAAGATTGTTGAATTCTCATTCTTTCTATCAGGTTTCTTGATTTCTTCCGCCAACTCAAACGAATGAGGGAAAAAGCACGATTTAGGAGTACCTGAAGCGTGGACACCCGCAAGGGCAGCAGCATACGATCTGTCCAAAGCCATCACCAAAATAGGGAGGCGCGGTGATAGGACAGCTAAGTAACAGTGAACGGAAGAGCAAAAGCCGAAATAGGGATCAACGGTACCCCCGTCCAAGTCGAGCAGAGGGCGGAAATATGAAATACGAACTCTCTGCTTCGAGCCTGAGGAAAGGACGAGTCTGCGCCCGATGTCCTTCAAAATGATGAAGGACCGTGAGAGAAACAGACCTTCCAAACAGGGACGAAGGACTGCGGCGAGAACGAAATCGGAAACTGCGACGGCGACGACGGAGGACTGTGGCGAGAACAGAACAAACCTTCCAAACGGCGATGACGGCGAATGACTGCGGGGCAAATGCAGCGAGACAGACCAGAGGAAAGGATCTTCAAGTGTAACGATGCGTTAAGACGCCGTAACAGACGCTAGGGTTCGCCATGAGACAAAACCCTAGCAAAGCCGAGCACGGGAGAAGATGTCATATATTAAATTATTATATATATATATATATATAAACCTAGGCAAATTTATTGAAGAGAAAAGGGTACAGATAGGTTGTATGAGTGGACCCAAATAGGCACCCAACCCATAGGGTACAACACACACAAAAAGAAAAGAAAAGAAACTTAAAACCCAAAAGTAGGTGGTACATATAAGATCAACCAGGTCGACCCACTTTAGTTTTGTCTCTGCCTCTAGTTTTCGGAAAGGAACCAGCTAACAGATTGGTCAGGTGTGTACTATTGCCCGAAGTAACCAGAGTACCATCCATTAGATTTCTTAGCTCAAGCAGATCTCCATTTTTCTTCTTCCTTCTGGACGTGTAGACCTGTCATTCTTCATCCGAAGATTGTTGCTCATTTGGATGAGGTGGTAGTACTGCAGTAGAAAGATTGCCAACAGTTGTGCCCACAAGTGTATGTGAGGTAAGAGTTGTCGCATCTACCCTAATACTTCCTGGAGATGAGGAGCTGCAAGGTTCTTCTGATTATCAGTCTGTGTAGGTAGGGGTCCTTCATTATTATTTTCAATAGGGTTTGAAAGTGTAGGTTGCTCAGCAGGGCCATCCAGCTTCTCACCGATCGCAGAAACAGTATTTCCAGGGGGAGGGTTGAAAGGGGCAATATAATCAGACACCAAATCATGTCCTGTTGTAGTTTTCTCTCCATATGGAACAGATATATCTTTAGATACATCCTTATTCACTTGATCTTTATATTTTAAATTAGGATGAAGCTTATGGCATTTATCAAGGGTATGCCCAAACATCTTACAATGAGAACAATAAGGTCTATGCTCCATGTCGATTTGTTGACAATATTCATTATGTGTTGTGCCCAACTAAACTTCAGTAACATCAGGCAAAGTACTATCTCTTTCCACAAGTATTCTGGCCACAAAAGGTCTGGTAAGGTTGAAAGTGGGTAGATCTAGCTTCATAGGATCCCCAAGTATGGCACCAATAAAGTAAAGAAGCTGATGATGAAAAAAGTGCAGCTTGAGACCAGGTAGACTAAACCAGACCGGTACAATAGGAGGTTCATGATTGGGGTGACCACTTGAGTAGCTTCATCGGTTTGTCAGCAATGTTAAGATATTTTTTTGGAGAAAATCCGAGTGTAATTTTCAGACACGGTTAACAAAATCAAAACATGTCTTCCATCCCTGAGTCCTACTTTCTCTTTCCTGTTAATTTGAGGTCATCAATTTTTTTCCTGATAACTTCCATAGGTAGGTGTCCCCACTGAAATTTCTGACTCAGAGAAAAAGAGTGTTGTTTTCCCGTTTTTCCTGCTTGCATTCTTAATAAAGGGGCGGTCACATGTACCATCACGATTCTCCTTATAACTTGAGGGAAAAACAACCGCCGTGTTCTCTCGTGGTCCTTCGTCGTTTTGAAGGATGTTGGGCGCAGGCTCGTCCTTTCCTCGGGCTCGAAGCAGAGAGTTCGCATTTCGTATTTCTGCCCTCTGCTCAACTTGGACGGGGGTACCGTTGATCCCCCTATCAGCTTTTGCTCTTCCGTTCACTGTAACTTCGTTGTCCTATCGCCGTGCCTCCCTCTTTTGGTGATGGCTTTGGACAGATCATGTGTTGCTGCCCGCAAGGTGTCCACGCTTCAAGTATCAGTGCCTCCTTTGTCGGGACCGAATTGGCTTAGGTTGGCAGATGCGCGATTTGTTGTGCCTTGGTGATGTACGTCTCACGGCTGTGGTTTGTATGTAAATGTTGTTATTTGGTTAGGCGCTTACAATAAATGCAAGAGATGCACCCATATGGGGATTAAAATTAATGTGATCAAAATAGAAAGGAAAAGATCAGGAAAAAAAAAAGGACCAAAGGTAGTATGGTAAGCTGTGAAATAGCATGTGTGGACTAGAATTAGCATAGCTTGTGACACTCAACTACACTCAGTAAAGAAACATTATGAAAGGAAGCGCCGCAAATAAAGCTAATGATGGAGACAAGTTTTTATATACAATTAAAACTTGAATCATAATAATTAAACCTTTAAATTAAATAAAATGAATAAATCATAGAGTTCTTAATCAAATATGACAAATCAGAGTAATGATAAATTTCGTCGGGGTTGTGGTGGTGCATGCCCATTGATAACCTCTCTTTTGTTGATTATTTATTGGTATGAAATAATTTAAAACGAGTTTGTTAATTTCTTGTATGATTGATTAGCTTTTCTAAGGGAAGATTTACATACATACCATTCAATTTCTATTTATTTTATTTACATATCTAACACCTAAATATCTAACACCTAAACTTCAATTTTTACATATTTGCCAAGGTGTATTACACTTTTTAAAAGTTAAATAGTGGTATTTTCTATGTGCTACAAGGATATGAAAGATTTAGGTGATATAAATATAAAAAGTAAAGTTTACGTGTTTGGTATGTAAATACATAGGAATTAAGTGGTATGTATGTAAATACCCTGAAAAAGACAGTAATTGCAATCCATAAATCTGCATTTTTATCAATGCTACCTTGAAAGATTTCTCTCAGTATATTTGCTCTTTTTTTTTTTTTCTGGAATGTTAACATCAATAGATTGATGTATGGTTATCAATCATGATTAATTTGTGATATTTACATACAAACCAACAAATTCCTATGTATTTACATTTCTAACACTTAAAACTTTTGCTTTTTACATTTATACCACCCAAATCTTTCATATCACATAAAAAATACCACCATTTTAACTTTTAAAATTAAAAATTAGGTGTTAGATATGTAATACATATGAATTGAGTGGTGTGTCCTATTAATTTTAGACTCCTTAACCACCTTCAAATTCTTCAAAATAATCATGGATTTCTAAAACATTTTTCCATCTGATTCTTTTCTTTGAACTGCAGGAGAAGGCAGAAAAAGCGGCCAAAGAAGCTGATGCAGCAAAAGCAGCATGGTCCTGCCGTGTTTGCTTCAGTTCTGAAGTTGACACCGCCGTTGTTCCTTGTGGCCACGTCCTCTGCCATAGATGCTGTTCTGAAATTCACCGTTGTCCTTTCTGCCGCCGCTCCATCTCAGAAAAGCTGAAAATTTTCCGCCCATGATGAGAATTTCACCATGATAAATATATATGTATGTATATATATAGATATATATATTTATATACATATGTATATGATATTTTTTATGGTTGATTGAAGATTTAAGGAAAAAGGAGCTGCACATGTAGAGAAATATGAAAGGAAAGGAACAGATTTTACAGAAGAATTCTCAAGGTATGTACATTACACTTAGAAAGATGTAGTTGTAAGAGCTATTTCTGATTTCAGAAATAAAACTGTAAAGACTCCATTTATTATAGTGCATGTTCTTGGATGATGAAGCATGGGTCTTCAAATTTGCAGGCTTATGATGTTAATTATTATGCCAAGCTGCATTTTTTTTCATAATAACTAGATTTAGTGGCTGTTACATTTAATATTTCATATAAAGAATGTGTATAAGATTAGTTTGATGCAAATTTGTATGAGGATGAGTTTGTTAAAGCTCATGTGGGGCATGCGATGTTTTTTTGTGAATGAAATTTGTCGTATACATCGTATTTTTGGAAGATTTGCATATGTAATAATCAATACCTATGTATTTACATATCTAACACCTAAACTCATTTTTTGCTTGGCGGGTCTAGCGTTGGGGTTGAGGTTGAGTTGATGGAAAAGCGACGTTGATAAACTCCTGGCATCTTGTCTGTAATTCATAAAAATACATCGTGGTGCTTCCTTAAAGTTGAGACTTGAGATCAAATGCTCCTGCTCAAGATGTAAGTTGAAGCTGATTTGAAAGGTGTTCACATTTGCCTTCAAAGACAGACACTGCTTAGTGGCTTTGATGGTCTCCAAACTGATCTCTTTATGGGCTTTGAGTTTGAGAGAATTCTTTTGTAAGTTCCCTAGTGTCCATAAGTAGCATGTGTGAGATTGGAACAAGTCTCCCCGAAGGGTGATGATCTCCTCCTCTAGGGAACTTAACAATCATGTGATAGGTGGAAGTGTCGCCTTGAACACACTAACGAGTCGTCTGCCAAAGATGGCATTGTAAGTGGTTAGAGCATCACCCGCTATGAAATTTGCCATAGGAGTTTATTGTTTGTTTGCTTCTTCCCAAGTTTTCAGTAGCGAGTTGACTCCATAGGTCTCTTCTTTCAATGGAGCTTGTTGGATTCTTAGCTGAGTTTGACAGTTCATCTGTGGCTTTTGAGCGCTAACGAATTGAGCTATGAATATTCATTTAAACTTACAAAAGGGGTGATAACATTAACTAACAAGTTATTAAACTAGCACAAAGTTGACTCCTTGAGCCTTGTGAGGAATAAGGTGTTTATTCGTAGCAGATAGCATGTTGATTTGAAAGAGGCTATATGATTTGTAGGAACGATTCTTTCTTTATAAGAGCCCATAGAGAGAATTTTGAACCTTTTGGAGGGTTATGCTTCAATGATTTATCGGGAGAAGACATACTTTGGTAATCTCCTCCTCTATGTTCTTCTTCCTTCATCTTATGAGGAATCAGACGTCTTTTCTCCAAGAATGTACGGTGTGTCATCATATTCTCCCAGTACTTAACTCGTATTCCGAACTTGGGGCTCTCCTTACCCAAACTCAAGGTGGCTCTTTTCAAAGTGGTTGATCTCTCTATTGTTTTTGTTTTTGTTTTTGTACCATTGAGCCTGATGGGCTTGTATGGCTTCTCATATAGTTTTTTATATATGTTTTCGATACCACTTACCCTACTTCTTCTATCCTTATAGTTAACAACTCGGAATATAGCGTCATAAACTTTTTGATACAATCCATCGTTCTTCTCGTTTCTCCTTGAAATAGAGGATCTCTAGACTGGTTTTGATAATGAGATCTACGCTTACCACACCTTTTAGGAGTTGAATCCTTTTGTGACGTTAAATCCCGTATAATTCATGAACTCATATAATTTGAGAGAGATCTTAAATAATGGCCATAAATGTGATTTAGCTTTTTGAGGAGTGCAAAATTGAGTGTGTTAGAAAAATAACCCCTCATGTTTCCTCCTCCCTTCTTATTAATATACTCAGGAGTCTATGTACCCGCGCATAGGTTTAAAAAAATCCAAAAATTAGGTTATAGGCTATGTTGTCATGTCGTTAATAAATAATTTTTTGATTACTAACAGATGAAAAATCTCTTTCCATTGCCTCAGAGAGTTACTTATCAAGTTTGGTGGTAATGTCAGATAATTATCAAGGACTTTGAGAAGAATGTTCAACTCTCATACAGGTACAGAACAAAATTTTGGCCAGTGTTTTCTCTCTGCCGAGGACATCATAAACAAAGAAATACATGAGAGAAATTGTCTGGTAATTACAAGGCCTTGATTCTCAAGTTTGAGCTCAAGTTTGAGCTCGAGCTCATCGCTTGAAAAGCTTGATTCACAAGCTCTACTCGGCTCCTTTACACCCCTAGTAAATACATACGAATTATGTGATATGGATGTAAATTTTCCTTTTAGATATTTATTATTTAGTTTGCACATATGTAAACCATCAAAAAATTCACTTTTTTCATAATTATCATATACAACATATTAAATATAATTACATGTTCTTAATTTCATAATCTAAAAGTGATAAAATAGTTCAAATCAACAATTATGTTACTAATTTTTTTGTGTGCTCATGTTTTTTGATACAATTGTTATTACTCATTAACATGTGGAAAGACAAATAAAAGGGTTCATTATACTTTAGAAGTAGAACACACACCACTAATCATTATCCAAACCCCAAAAGAAAAAAAAAAAAACTCACATAATTACAAAAGCAAGAACTCACCCCAAAAAAAAAAAAACATACAACATAAGAGTCACATTAGAGCGTCCATCTTCTTAATATGGCTTATTCTTTTAACTTTATGCTATGTCATACAAAATAAATTCACAGAGCAGTCTCCCATCACTTCCAAGGTATGTTCATTCCTATGAGCGCTCCTGCTCCACCTGCATTTTCTAAGCATTTGAAATTTTTGCCATTAGATTTATCTTTGTATGAATGATTCTGCTAAAATGTGATGATAGCTTTAAGATAATCCATTCTGAACACTACTGATAACCGGTGGGGCTTAAAAAAACTGACAAAAGGCTTTTTTTTATTATTGTTATTATTTTTTGCTGCATTCTAATAAATTGGATTAGAAAAAACTGTAAGAAAATAGAAAAAGAAGTTATTGCAAACTAGATAGCTACAATCTAGGAGTGCAAACTTGTTGCGGTTACGGTTTAGGTTTGATTGATTCATCGAGTTCCAACTCGAGCTTAATTCTAAAAGTAAGGAACCGGTTTAATAGAATGGATAATTAGTATATAAACAATAAGAAATCCCGTAGTGATAAAATAAAATTATAAACTTTTTAAAAATTTAAAAAGAAAACTTAGATTTTAATATATATATTACATATTTTTAAAATAGCCAATAAGAAGCTAGTTGTTAGGCTTGTTAGCTCATGAGCTGAGAGCTTCGTTAGCTCGCGAGCTTCAACAAGTTAAGCTGGTTTAAATTAGATTCGTTAGCTCATTTAGCTCAGCCCACAGGCTAACAAAGGAGTTGGAGCTGGTTTGGACTTGGCTTATTGAATCATCAAGCACTTTAAAAATGTAAATTAATAAAAAAAAAAAAAAAAAGAGAAAGACACTAAGAATGGATCACCTTCTTTGAGCGAGCAAGCCGAAGAAATTTGTTCCTAACCTTATTGGGTGAGGAGAGATTACTAACTTCCTTCTCTGCCTTCTTTTGTGCTGCATATGGACCATATCCATACCGTCTCAGCTGCTCCCTCACAACCTTGTTGTAAATGAAGGCTGATCCCCTCAGCTGAGGAAGTACCAGCCATGTCACAAACATGAATTTTATCGGGTACCAGATGGGTATCCTTCAAAGCCAATTGAATAATCATAGTGTTAGAAAACATATGATATTTTATTAAGGTACTAGTAATAAATAAAATGTACATCCATACCATTCAATTTCTATATATTTACATATTTAACTCTTAAACTTTAATCTTTACATATGCATGATGTGTATTACACTTTTAAAAATTAAAATGATGGTATTTTTTTATGTGATTTGAAATATTACGGCGGTATAAATACAAAAAGTATATCTTTTGATTGTAGATATGTAAATACATAGGAATTGGATGGTATGTCCGTAAATGCCCCGAGAAATAATACTTGATGGGCAAAAATATATCTTTTCTAACACTCAAAAAGCAATCCCCGAAGCCATTTTCTGTTTTTCATTTTCCAATAAGCAAAAATAGCATTTGCTTGAGAAAGTTGTTTTTAAAAATACTCAAAACATCTTTTAACAATATATTTTCGACATTCCCTAAATCTTTCTACAATGAAAATGAGTTAACTCCCAATCATATTTTCAACAATATATTTGTATGTATTCACCACCCCTACTAGATGCCAAATGTGGACCTTATTCTGTGGTGCATCCTCTTGGTTTGGGTCCCATCATTTTTAATAGCTTTCAGCTATAGGGACTCATTTTGGTGATTTTGGAGATTGTGAGCTAGCTTCAAAGAACTTCATGTTCGCCAAAAAGTCATTATCCCAAACCTCCACTTTTTCAGTACCTTATGTATTAGGCTATTAGAGGTTAAAAGTTTACTTTCCTGATCTAAATATGAATATTGCAGGAACACACCACATAGGTAGTACCCACGGGTATTACCCATAAAAAAAATTTATAAACCTCCCCCCTAGACATGCTAATGTAAGGATGATGCTAGAGTGCCATATAAAATAGGGAAGATTACATGCATAGCACTCAATTCTTATGTATTTACATATCTCACATACAAAGTTTCATTTTTACACACGCAGCACTTTACCTACGCATGAAAAGATGAATTTCACTATTAAAAGATGATAATGAATGCTACTTTTTATATTATATTTGAAACTATAAAAGTTTTGATGTGAAAAAAGAAAATATGAAAGTTTTTGATGCTATGTAAAAGCAATTAGATATGATGGCATGGGGGATACATATCAAATCAAAAAAGGTGACTTATAGATAACCAAATGCTAAGCTAATGCAAAATTTGATAAGAAGCAAGTCATTCAATATGAATTATATTACGAGAGAAATCAAACAAATAATCCAAAAGAACAGAGATTTTTATAATTAAGAGCATACGATGCAATTTAAGACATACATCTACCTTATATTTTCTAAAATTCTAAAGCACTTTCATGTTAAAATTTTAATTTCTTTTTGATTTATTTAATTGTTTGCATTGTCATTATTTCAAATGGGATAGTAAGTTTTCTTAATGTTTATTGAGTTTATCTAGACTCAAATTTAAAATTAAATTTATAAATAATATTCCTGCCAATAAAGCAGGATCAATGTCATTTGGATAATCAATCATTGATAACATTTAAAAAGATTACCTTCCTTCATAAATTGATAAAGTCTAATAGCTTTATTAAGATATTAAATATTATCATTAGGCTCATCAATCTCAAAACTATTAGAATTTTAAGTAGCATGCATATGATTTTTGATCATCTCATGATGACATTGATATAATCATATAGTGAATTAGATGATCAAACATTGCATGTGCACCTAGACTTGTTTGTTGTTTGAAGAAATTACATATATACCACCCAATTATTATGAATTTACATATCTAACACCTAAACTTTGAGCTTTTTATATTTATAGCCCTCAAATCTTTAGTATCACAAAAAATGCCATCATTTTTAACTTTTAAAAAGTGAAATACACCTTTTCATGCCTAGGCGAGGTGGAATGCATGTAAAAATCCACAATTTAGGTGTTCGATATGTAAATACACAGGAAATGAGTGGTATGTATGTAAGTCTTGTTGTTTTAAAATTTACAAGTTCACTTGAGGAAAAACCCAAAATCAATGACATCCAAAAAATACAGAGAGTTTTAGCTGAGCAGTCCATAATGATGCCTACTAAGCTCTTGATGCAAACACAAACAAGCAGTCCAATTTCTCTTAATTAGCTAAATAGTGAGCAAACAAAGAGATTAGAGGCAAAAAGACAAATACCATGCCAGCAAGGGCTCTGCAACCATCTCAAACAAGGTCAGGAAGGAGTAGATGATCCAGTAAGCCAGCCACTGCTCATCATCCACCTTCGATGGACTCTCTATCGCCTCAACCGACGCATACCTGCATCCATCCACCACCATCATAATCCAACCATCAAAAACATTCCAACCAAACGAAATCTTCTTCTTCTATACGAAATCAGAAAGTATAATTAATTAATTCCACTCACAAAGGGTATAATAGCATAACGCAGGGCCTGCGAATTAGGTGCAAAACCGTAAGCGGTCAGTCCAGAGCAAGTATAAATTAGGGCAAAATAAAGAGGACAAATCGGATTACCCTGCAATCGCGTAGAGTTGCGTAAGGATCGTCCATAGTTGCGCCATGATTCGTATATCTTGCTCCTTGATGAAGAACAAAAGGGGCCGGCGAGTGAAAGGTTTTAGCGAGGAAAAGAGAGGGATAAGAAGGATTTGAGAGCATGGAGAGATTTAAAAGGGAGGAAGGTTGAAAGGGGAAGAGGAGCGATGAGGTCAGCCGTGGCAGGTGGCGGATTCGCATTGAAGGGAATGTTGACGATGAAGAGAAGCGATGAGGTCGGCTAGAGGCAGGGGGGGGGGGGGCACAGGTGGCGGCGTCGCACAGAGCCGACTGTCGTTACCGCCGACACTTGTAATGCGCGTGGCTTCTTTTGTAACTTTTTAAAAGTTTGATTTAAGATATTGATGCATGAACATATTCTTAAAAAAAAATAGTAAAAGATAATAGAAAAAGTTTCATTAGTTTAATGATATTTATATCTTTTAGAAAAAATTTTATAAATTCTATCATTAAAACTTAAATTTTCAAAAATGGTAAATATTGCACATACGACGTGAGGAAATATTTGTCCACTGTATGATCGTGTTCGACCATAAAACTCGATTTTTTAATTTCCCGTCTCTAACATCATTTTCCTCCCTTAGAAGCTACCCATGCAAAGCCCGCGGATTGCTTTCATCTCATTGGCTTATTTTGCATACCACGTTGTTTTTTTCTTCTCGTGGTGAAACCATCCTTCCCATGATGTTAAGTTTCATTTAATAAAAAATGGATTTATTTGGAAATGATGGTATAAGAGGATTTATGAAACTAGTTTAAAGGTGACGTGATGTTTAGATAATCAAAGTCAATATCACTGCAATAACATCCAAGAGCACTAATTAAGACATAACACATGATATCACAAGTGGGTTAATCTTCCAAATGCTATTAAATTCCATGAATAATTTAAAGAGATAAAACAAATGCATCAAATATTTATAACTATTTTTTTCACTATGCATTTTGTTTTTTTTTCATTTCATATTGTTGCAACTTTTTTATGTACCATCTTTTCTCTCAAATGTTTAATTTGTTTAGCTTCTATATGCAATGAAATTATTATATCAACAAATTAAATTAATGATGCTTTCTACCACCAACTATTATGGAATAGAAGTTTGGCACGAAGACATCATAAGGACATATTAAATTAGTGATATTTTCATGCGCTAATTCTTATAGAATAGAAGTTATCTATATGTTTTTTCATGCATTGCATATTGTTTCAAGCTCTATGGTGCATATTAACTCATAATACTTCACTCATTTGATAGTTTAAGTAGCTTCACATAATGGGATTTCTAATCTCTAATTATAGATTTAGATATAAATCATCTACATCATTTTCATCAAGCCAGACTTTAGCATCACCAAATAAATAGGGGCTCATAAGCATACAAGGTCTACGAAATAATCAAGTCGACCCATAGAGTCCACACTATGCTTCCAGGGTCTAACCGGGCTATAAGGGCAAAAGGGCGAATCACTATATCCCAAATGGCAGCGGTCTATTCGCAATAGGCCTTAGAAAATGACATCAAGGAAGTCACAAAAGACGACATGGCTCAAAAGGGCTCAGGAAAAGGAGAGGTGGAGTAATCATAATATTGTAGAGATAGTCAGATCGAGATATCATAGATTCATCATCTCAAGCTACTAAGACCTTAAGTCTACATGGTCGTGAAGGTAGTCGATCCAACACAACCAGAGACTCCTTATCAACAATCTGTGAATTTCATCATCCAAGGGAATCTCATTAGTCCTAAGGTTAAAAGAAGAAAACTCTAAGTCCTTTGACCTATCAAGGTAGAGCTCACAGAGGTGAAACTTGCACTCGCCAAATAAATGGCGAACATGCCACCGGAAGGAAGAGAAAAGAAAGGTCCAGTTATAAAGCTGAAAACACACTCAACAAAGGACTTGCTTCTTGTCTAGGCCGAGGAGGCATCTGACACCCTAATCACACTAAATAAACCACCTAAGTAGAAATTTATGTTGGGTCAGGCAGGTTATAGAAACACGGGGGCTTCTCCTTAGGACATGCAAGTGTGATGCAGTTATATACCACAATCTTAAATGTAGAAGCCCTATTAATATGAATGGGGTGAAGGCTATGTCATGCAAATTATTTTAAAATTGGCCTGAAAACAATGCATAAAAGTAAAGTGCAGGTTTGAAATTTTTAAAATACTTTAATTCTAAAATTTTGATTAATCGTAATCTTTTATTAAGACAATTGGGGGAAAAATGTAAATTATAAAGATGACCTAATTGTTGATTTAAACATTTGGGATTTAAAATAGGATTAAAATTTTATAGGAGTTCATTACAAAAGTGATAAATATTCAATTTATAGTAAAATCAACTTATAGAATAGTAAAGAGATATATATTTATGATTTTCAAAAATTAAAAATATGTCCTTCCTTACTTTTAGACCCATAACATAGTTAAACATTGAAATTTTTGGAATCTAATCTCAAATGATTAGAAAAGTTAATGATAATGTTATGGTCTATAAAAAGCCTAAATTATAGAGCAAAGTTCTCAAATCAAGTACAATCAAATAACGACAAAAAAACAAACACACTACACAAGGAAAGTAAAGCAAGCCAAAACAAAATTAATAACAAGTCAGGTGCCTCTAGGTGGGCAATATATCCCAAAAAAGTAAAAGAATTGTTTGACACTACATACACATACATAGTCCTAAAGGCTATACGTTAAGGGGTTGTTTGATTTGCTGAAAATGAAGTACAATATAATAAGTTTGAAAAGTATTGTTATTACAATGTATTTGAAATACTTAATAGTTATTTTGTTCACTATAAAATAACTACATGACTTTATATTTTTTTGTTCGGTTTGAAGTAGATTAAAAATAAGGTAATAATTTATTTGGGAGGCGAGTGGTAGGCGGAGGACGACGATGGGCGGCAGTGACCCGAAATGGGTGTGTCGTGGAGGCAGTGACTCAAAAGGGTGGGTGTGTTGTGGAGGCAACGACCCTAAAGATGGGTGTGTCGTGGGGGCAGTGGCCCGAAGAGTTGATATGTCATGGAGGCAGCGGCCCGAAGGATGAGTGCCTTGTTGAGTCAGTAACCCAAAAAGGTGGGTGTATCGTAGGGGTAGCGGCCCGTAGAATGGGTGTGTCATGAATACATTGATATGAAAGGTTGAGTGTGTATGGTATGTAGTGACTCGAAAGTGGGCATGCCATAGAGGCAGCGACCCTAGAATGGGTGTGTCATGTAAACAGTGACCCGCGGGATGGGTGCATTATGGAGGCTATGACCTGAATGATGGGTTTGTCGTAAAGGAAGTGACCCAAAGGGGTGGGTGTGTCATAGAGGCAGTGACTCGGAGAGTGGGTGTGTCGTGGAGGCAGTGACTCGGAGAGTGAGTGTGTCGTGGAGGTAGTGACCCGGAGGGTGGGTGTTTCGTGGAGGCAATGAAATAGTAATTCGGAGAGTAGATGTATCTTGAAGGCAGTGACCCAAGGGAGACCTATGACACTTCGATGCAATGTCGTAAGAAAAGAAGGTTAAGTATTTTTTATTGGGGAGAATTACAAAACGAGTAAGCTTGATGTGCAAGTCATCCGATCACATGATGTGAATGTGTGAGATAAGTGCATGAGAACACAAATCCAAATGCACACAACTTCAAGCATGCAATTCAAACATGCAACATACCATGCAAGCAAATAATGTGAAAGCGCACAAGTGTAAGTGTGAACCACTCGTGACATGGTGCTAAGTGACATAAGGATGCCACAAAGTAGATAAATGTGCCACTAGGAGGCACAAATACTTGTCATGAGCATAGGGCATGTGCTTAAAGGTGCATGAAAAGAGTGCAAGTAATGAATGTGTTGATGCAAGGTCATGCAATCAATACTAATACACATGTAAAACACACACTATGCAAGTGGTTGGTTGTTCGACCCGCGGGGTCGACCGGGGCGGACAACCTGGGGTAATGTAACCAATTTTACCTTGAAACCAATTTTACCACATTATTATGTATTAGAATTTTTGTAGAAAAGTTAATTATATTGTTAGGGTCCTTAAAGAGACTGAATTATAGCGCAAAGTTCCCATACCAATTACAATCAAATAACCACAAAAAAGCAAACACACTGCACAAGTAAAGCATGCCAAAACAAAATAATAACAGACGGGTGTCTCTGGGTCATCAATATATCCCAAAAAAGCAAAAAGACCTGGGGTAATGTAACCAATTTTACCACGTTATGTATTAGGATTTTTGTACAAAAGTTAATTATACTATTAGGGTCCTTAAAGAGCCTATATTATAGCGCAAAGTTCCGAGACCAACTACAATCAGATAACAACGAAAAAGCAAACTCATTGCATAAGGAAAGTAAAGCATGCCAAAACAAAATAATAACAGATCGGGTGTCTCTGGGTTGGCAATATATCCAAAAAAGCAAAAAGACGGTCAGATACCGTATACACATAACTAAATGCTACACATATTGTTTGATTTGCTGAAAAGTAAGAACAATGTAAAATGTTTTCAGAGTATTGTTATTACAGTCTATTTAAAATACTTAATCCACTGCCATGACCTTCTACGACCGCCGCCGCACCACCCTCTTCCTCAAAAACGATATCCCAAACTCCATTCTTTCCGGCGGCTACATTCTCCTCGCCATCTTCTCAATCTTCACGGTTCCATTCATATTCCCCCAACTCAAACAACACCACATGCTCGTCGCTTATCTCATCGCCCCTCTCCTCGCCTTCTGCAACGCCTATGGCTGCGGTTTAACCGACTGGTCCCTCGCCTCCAGTTACGGAAAAACCTCAATTTTCATCTTCGGCGTATGAGTGGGAGAAGAATACGGCGGAGTTCTCGCCGGTCTCGCGGCCTGCGGAATCATGATGAGTGTTGTCTCCACGGCTTCGGATCTAATGCAGGAGTTCAAAACAGGGCATCTAACTCTAGCTTCTCCTCGATCCGTGTTTATCAGTCAAGCAATCGGCACGGCCATGGGGTGCGTAATAGCTCCGGCGATCTTCTGGTTATTCTACAAGGCCTTTCCTTTAGGCGCAGATGGGGCAGAGTACCCTGCGCCCTACGCCAAAGTATATCGGGGCATAGCTTTACTGGGAGTAAATGGGATATCTGCTCTTAAGAACTGTATAAGCTTCTGCTTCGCATACTTTATCTTCTCAGTGACCATTAATGAAGTGAAGGAGATGGCGAGATATAAAAAGTGGTGGTTTTGGGTGTATGTGCCGAGCGCAATGGGGATGGCGGTGCCGTTCTATTTGGGGTCGTATATTACGATTGATATGTGTGTGGGGAGTGTTATATAATGTTGATTTGGGAGAGAAGGGATAAGAGGAGACGGGAGATGTATGCAGCGGCGGCGGCGGCCGCGGCGGCGGGGATGATATGTGGAGATGGGGTTTGGTCGTCGCCGGCGTCGATGATGGCGGTGGGGAAGATTAATCCGCCAATGTGTATGATGTTTTTGTCTAGAGGTGATAATTTTAAGTTGGAGGCTTTGATCACTAGCCAAGCAAGTGGCCATTTTCTTAGAAATTCTCATCACGATAGCAAACAATACAACAACAACAAAAAATCACTAATAAAACAAGCTAATTTAACACAATTATTAACAAAATTCGAGCAGATATTCATCAAAGTAATCAAGAACTGCTTATTTCAAGTGAGCTTGGCCAAGGACAATGTCCATCAACCAACATATATAGATTAAAGAACTGGGGGATTTACATAAATATAAAACAATTCTGATGTATAGTTATATATCTGACATCTAAGTATTCACAATCATATCAAGATATATGAAAAAAAAGATATAAATTTTATTATATTTGTAATATGTTGTTAAATATTAAAAGGTTAAGTGTTAGATATCTAACACATACGAATTGGGTGATATGTATGTAAATCCCCCCAAAATACTATTATTTAAACCAGCAAAAATACATAAATATTTTCTGATACAAATCAAACCCTGATGTAAACATAATGGAAAATAATCCTACAAAAAAGGTGGAAAAAAGCATTAGTGACCGTTGCACTTGAGATGCCTATAAAACTCCATAGATAGTGAACCGCCTTAGTAAGTACTAACCATTAGTGACCGTGAACTTTCGGCGACAAGCAAACTGGGTCAAACTCGAGTCTCCTGCTTCTTAATCATGGAAAGATGTTTCCTCCCGTTAACATGCAACTCATATACGGCTTTACTGTTGCAAGCAATGTCACAAAGATTGCAAATCATTATGGATTCTTCAGCATCACCTCCTTGAACAACCTTTTCCCTCTCGACCTGCACACCCTCTTTACCTGAAGGTTTTTTCTTCAGTGATTCCAGATTTGCAGTTTCATTATGGCCAGCAGAAGCTGCAGATGGCTTTGGGGTGGTTTTTTCCTGCAAATTTTGCAGATTTGCCTTGTGTTTTTTGCCCATTTTGTGAGTGTATAGGGTTTGTTGGCCGTTGCAGTCTATCTTACAGACTTCACATGTAAAGGTTTGAAATGCTGACTTCTTGGCGTAGCTTGTTTTTTTTATATGGGCCATAACTTTTGGTGCCATGGTCGGATAACTTGTTCCGAGGGCCTGATCGAGTAAACCAAACAGACGAAGAATAATTATAACGATACAAATTATAATAAAGACAGTATGAATAATATACAAATTATAGCTTATGTGCATATTGCATGCTGGAGAACAATGTATATGAACATATTAAATCATTATATAAGTGAGGTTGTGGATTTTCAATAAGAACAATTATGAAAAGGAAAATTTAGAAAGATATTTTTATGAATTTAAAAAACCGGTGAAAGCACACTCAATCAAACATAATGTGAATTTAGAGAGATATTATCATGCATTGTGCATTATGCATTATGCATTATGTGGCAAATCTAAATTAAACTTAAAAATAAAGAAAAAAAATCAACAGATTTTATTTAAATTTTTTAGGATTTTTACATAACAACCAACCACAAAAATATTGAATATAACATTTTAACCAACCAAATTTTAAATATAAGTTTAACAACTTTTTTTATTACAGTCACCTCTTTTACCCACTAGTGAAGGCTTTGAGTGAGTTTTGGATGACTAAAATGTTATATTTAAAGCTTTCAGTGGTTAAAATGCTATATTTAAAATTTAGGTGGTTAAAATGTTATATTCAATATAATTTTAAAACCCCTAAAATTTTATCAGGCACTAGTTATCTAAATGTTGTTGAGAAATAATAGTAAATCATTTATAAAAATGGATCATTGTAAAGAATATATTCTAAAAAATAGGGGGCATTTACATACATAGCACGCAATTCTTATGTATTTACATATGTCACATCTAAACTTTCATATTTACACGCATAGCATTCAAATCCTTAATACCACAACAAAAATAACACTATTGCCACTTTTTAAACTTGAAGCACACCTTTTCATGCATAGGTTTAGAACAACAAGTGCTGTGTAGATAAATATGAAAGTTGAGTGAGATGTGTAAATACATGAAAAATTGTATACTACATATGTAAATTTCCCCCAAAAAAGCATACACTTAAAAGTAATAAGAAGCTTGAAGATTACCTTAAGAGCATGTTTTTCTCCTGAAAGGTGAGCGGCAAAAACTTTAGCACTGTTGCAAACTACATTGCAAACTGTACAAACTCTTACTGCATCAGCTGATACACCCCCTTCAATAACTTTCTGCTTCTTTTCCTCCAAATCCAAAATATTTGAATGGATCTTAAACTTTATTTTCTGATTAAAAAATGAATCAGATGGAAATTACACTTGTGAAGCTAGGAAATTAGAAGCCTTGCCAATATGAAACACAAACCAAGGACACAAGATTACTTCTGATAGAATATCACAACGCTAAAGAACCAATATTTATGCATTATACCCCGAAGCACTAGTTAAATCACAAGCACTAGCTCTGTAAGAATATTGCAAAAGTAATACAAAGAGAGTTGACTAGAGTTTGCTGTCTAAATGAAACTTATGCAATGCCATACGGGTCCCAGAAATCTTGAATTATTTCAAAATATTAATAACGAGTCATATCAAATAAGAGAAAACATTCAATCCATTGCCCGGGGAAAACATGGATTTGCTCTCACAAAAGAAACCAAGCTTATGAGCCTTGTTAGGTTTGTGATTCAGAATTACATAATGACGCAGTGTAATGCACGCTATTTGTTTTAGCCTTTGTGGTTCACAGGCAGGCGATGTGCAAGTTCAATGCACTGCTTTGCTTCACTACACGCTTTAAAATGCGAGTTTAACAAAAGTGTCTCAAACTTTCAGGTTGTTCCACTAATGAGCGTGTACCTCTACAAGTACGTGGCAAAGTCAGCAAGACTCTTAGCATAGTAATTTCAGGTAAAACTAAAAAGTGTCTCTGCTCAATCTATATGCCAACTTCATGCTTATCCTACAGTACTAAAAGAAAAAGGAGTATTAAATATGGGTATCCTACGACTGCTTTGAGGTACCATCAACCCTAATGAGGGGTACAATTATCAAAATATAGCAAGAGTTTATTTTTAAAGCCAGACTCTCAAACATAAAAGACAATCGCTTAAACCAAATTTTCCAAAGTGATGGTTGAAACTACTACAAATTATAATTGGAGTGAACCTTTAATAAAATGTTCTCTTAAACTCCCCAAAAAATACACTATAGTTCTCTTCTTCTTTTCTCAATGATGAGCACAAAAAAAGTAAAATCCTGTTTGGATGGAATTTCATTTAAATCTAGCCCATTTTATTGAAAAATATATATAATTCAATTCAACAACTAGATGTTCCTTGCTCAGGCAGCCACTCCTTTTTTTTTTATCAAAACCAAAAATCTCAAGGGAATGCCACACGCTACTTAGCTAGGTAACTAGTCCAGGTGCAATGGAGCTATTATTACAATTATGGTCCAAGCCCAGATGTTCACCAATGACCAAGTGTATAAATTTTGAACAATAAGAAGCAATCAAAAAAGCATAAAGCCATCTGCTAGCTAAAACCAACTTAAAATTAACCTCTTTAGCAGGCTCGAACTCTAGGCATGTGAGATGTCTTTGGACGACACAAATCATGGTAGCTCATAAGAATTCTTCAATTACATTGGATCAACTATAATAATTGACCAAGTAGTTTGGGGGCTACGACCATGTGATATGACAAAATCATAAAATTTTGATCAAGTTTGTTGCCATTTGCTCCAGAATCTGGATAGAGTCAATAGTAGTATACTCCTTGCATAAAAAAATTTTAAGTCGTCGCAAGAGGGCAAAATCAATAGGTCGAATCTTATCTAAAATATATCATCTACATTCTAAGAAGCAACCCAAAATTACTCAAATATTCAACAAAATATGCTAGGAATTGTAAGAGCCCACATCTTAGATCAAACCTATAATTTTCAGATCCCATATCTTTGATGTTAAGATTTTCAGTTGCTTGCTGTCTGAATTTTGCTCACCTTAGCATTGCATATTTCACCATCATGTACGCATTTCTAAGTAGCTAAAGGGAAAGAACCCA
>NW_018164739.1:3635227-3677487 GCF_001263595.1 Phalaenopsis equestris | reverse complement strand
GGGAAAGAGAATTGATATGCTGGAATATAATTTTACCTGGTGTTGAATTTATCCTTAAATTTGTGACTAGCACCTTTCCAAAAATAATAACATAGCAATTTGTGCATAGCTGCTTTCCATTTATAGCAATCCAACAATCAATAGGCATTTGAATTCCATTTCTAATGTCTAGTTAATTATAGATTCTATAATTAAAAGTTGATTTTAAGATTTGTTTCTTTCCTAAATAATTGTCTCTCCACTTATTTATGTATGCTATCCTTTTTTACACAAAACAAGTAAAGAGAATTCAATCAAAATATCTCATCTTCTACTGGCATCACTCAATTATTCAAGATGATATTAGAGCCATCAAGATTTTACTCACCATGAGGTCACAAATCCTTCAAAATTGAACCTCTCCTTCAATACGAAGAATCATTTACAACATTGAAAGCATTTTTCATCCAACAAGAGTGGCAAAAACATATGTTAAAGATCCGCGTAGAATGAAGTCAATAACTCCAATAAAAAAGGCTAATGATCAAGAAGTCGACAACTCCTTTGCTAAAATAGACCTCAAAATAAAAAATATTAATAGCCAAAATATCGAAAGCATAATAAATATTCAACTAAAGAATCAACAATAAAAATAAATCACAACAATTTTTCTACAACAAGTACCAAGAAAACAAGTGGAAGGCAACTAGCTATTCTCCTAAACATAATATAATTTTAGACAATAAGCTTGACAATTACAAAAGATAAATTCTCACATGCCCTCATTTCAAACACTTGGAAGCATCAAATCATATGATGGAAGATAAAAAGCCTTTCAAAATTAGAACACATGCCATGAAACTTATAACTTTTGAATTACATGAGTTACAATAAAAAATGGTCATAACAGTTTATTCTCTCAAAAACCTGATATTTGACTCTATGCTTCTAGTATTTAATCTACACTGCAAGTTATTATTAATCAAAAATTAAAAATTGTGTTTTCTATTCCTCATATGATACGTCACCTTTAAGCCTTAAACATGAGGAGGATGATTAGTAATGCAGAGATGTGTTCAAAATTCCACCTTCTAAAGAATAATCTCCTAAGGCATAAGACATTCAATATAAAATCTATCATCCAGCTAAGCACACTCGTAATTCCTATACTGGTCAAACATACAAATCATCCTAAAATTATATTTTATTCCATAATGATGTGTAAGCACAACCTAGATCTAAAATGTGACCGCTTTAAAATAATCCATTTTGAACACTAATAATAACCGGTGGAGCTTAAAAAAACTGACAAAAGGTTTTTTTTAATATTTTTTTTTACTGCATTCTAACAAATTGGATTAGAAAAGGTTGTATGTAAGAAAATAGAAGAAGAAATTATTGCAAACTAGACACATAGCTATAACCTAGGGGTGCAAACGGCAATCAGTTTGGTTTGATTAATTAATTAAGCTCCATCTCGAGCTTAATTCTATAAAGTACAGGAACCAGGCTTTTATTATAAAAAGAAACAAATATATTAATTCAAATTAATGTTATAATAAAATGATAAATAGAACGGACAATTAGTAGATAAACAATAAGAAATCCCTTAATGATAAAATATAAAATATACACTTTTAACTAATTTATAAAAAAAATCTTAAATTTTAATATATATTATATATTTTTAAAGCAGCCAGCTAACGAGCCAAGAAGTTTGTTGGAGTTGATTTGAAGTTGGCTTGTTAGCTCATCGATCTCAGCTCACGAGCTAACAAATTGAATTGGAGTTGGTTTGACTAGACTTGTTAGCTCGTGCGCTTCATTGAGCTCAGCACACGAGCTAACAAGTTAAGTTGGTTTAAATTTGGTTTGTTAGCTCATTGAGCTCAGCTCACAAGCTAATAAAGGAGTAGGAGCTGGTTTGAACTTGGCTTATTAGCTCATCGAACACACTAAAAATGTAAATTAAAAAAAAGGATAAAGAAAAAAAACCGAAGGACGCTAAGTATCAATCACCTTTTTCGAGCGAGCAAGCCGAATGTTCCTAACCTTATTAGGTGAGGAGAGATTACTAACTTCCTTCGCTGCCTTCTTTTGTGCTCCATGGGGACCATATCCATACTGCCTCAGTTGTTTCCTCACAACCTTGTTGTAAATGAAGGTTGATCCCCTCAGCTGAGGTAGCACCAGCCATGTCACAAACATCAATTTTACCGTGTACCATATGGGCATCCTTCAAAGTCAAATGAATAATCATAGTGTTAGTAAATATATGGTATTTTATTAATGTACTAGTAATAAGGAAAATGTACAAACATACCACTCAATTTCTATGTATTTACATATTTAACTCCTCAACTTTAATTTTTACACATGCATAATTTGTATTACAATTTTAAAAAGTTAAAATAGTGAAATTTTTTATGTGATTTAAAAGATTACGGTGGTATAAATACAAAAAGTAAATTTTTGATGTTAGATATGTAAATACATAGGAATTGGATCGTATGTATGTAAATGCCCCTAATAACAATATTTAATAGGGAAAAATATATCTTTTTTCAACACTCGAAAAGCTAACCCAGGAGCCACTTTTTGTTTTTCATTTTCCGATAGGCAAAAAAAGCATTTGATTGAGATAGTTGTATTTAAAAATACTCAAAACATTTTTTAAGTGTTTTGAGTGGTATGAAAAACAAGTTGATTTGATTTTTAAAATAAAAACATATAAAAAATATATCAATCAAATATGTTTTCAAAAATAGAAGACAAAATAAAAATAAAAACAGGAAATAAGAGTAACGCCAAAAGGCCTTAAAGTTTTGAGTTTTTCAAAAAAGTTTGATATATTTTCGACATGATCATTTTATTTTGCTTCAAAACAAAACATAAACAAAATAAAATAAATAAACAAAAACTCAAATAGTCCCTAATTTTTTTTTGCAATGAAAAGGAGTTAACTCCCAATCACATTTTCAACAATATTTTTGAATGCATAATTGTCATTCACCACCCCTACTAGGAGCCAAATGTGGACCTTATTCTACGGTGCATCCTCTTGGTTTGGGCCCCATCATGTTTAACAGCTTTAGCTATAGGGACTTAATTTGGTGATTTTGGAGATTGTCAGCTAGCTTCAAATAGCTGCACGTTCGCCAAAAAGTCATTATCCCAAACCTTCGCTTTTTCAGTACCCTATGTATTAGGCTATTAAAAGTTAAAACCTTATTTTTGATGACCAAAATATGAATATTGCAAGAACAAACCACATAGGCAGTACCGATAAAAAAAATTTATAAACGCTCCCCTTAGACATGCTAATGTAAGAATGATGCTAGAGTACTATAGAAAATAAGAAAATTACATACATAGCACCCAATCCTTATGGATTTACCTATCTCACACCCAAAATTTTATTTTTAAACACAACGCTTCACCTATGGATGAAAAGATGAAATTGGCTATTAAAAGGTGATAATGAGTTCTACTTTTCAAAAAAAATTTGTAATAATGGAAGTTTTGGATGCTATTTATGTAAAATCAATTAGATATGATGGCATGGGGGATGCATATCAAACCAAAAAAGGTCGTTACTATTATTATTATTACTAAGGCAAAGATAACCAAAAGCTAAGCTAATGCAAAATTTAGTAAGCAGCAAGTTATTCAAAATAAACTATGTTATAAGAGAAATTAAATAAATAATCTAAAAGAACAGATATTTTTACAATTAAGAGCATATGATGCAATAGAAGACATACATCTACATTATATTTTCTAAAATTCTAAAGCACTTTCATGTTAAAATTTTAATTTAGTTATTTATTTATTTATTTGTTTGTATTATCTTTATTTTAAATGGGATAATAAGTGTTTTAATGTTTATTTATCTAGATTCAAATTTTAAATTAAATTTATAAATAATATTTCTACAAACAAAATGGGATTAATGTCATTTGGATAATCAATCATTGATAACATTTTAAAAGATTATCTCCCATGTTCCCACAAGGTTTTTGCACTCCACGCTAAAAGTTATAATTATATTCTCCCCTCTTTCTACACAAATTCTCTCTCAATTTCTATTATATATCTAGCCCTAGCATGAACTAATTCTAGCATTAACCTTAAGCCATATGATTCCTTCATAAATTAATAAAGTCTAATAGCACGATTAAGATAATAAATATTATCATTAGGTTCATCAATCTCAAAATTAATAAAATTTTAAGTATTACGCAAATGATTCTTAATCATCTCATGATGACATTGACATAATCATACATTGAATTTGATGATTAAACATTTCATGTGCATCTAGACATGTTTGTTGTTTGGGGAAATTGCATATATACCACCCAATGGTTTTGTAGTTACATATCTAACTTTGTTTTTTTTTTTTATAAGACTCAAATATTTCATATAGCAAAAAAATGCCATCATTTTAACTTTTAAAAAGTGAAATACACCTTTTCATGTCTAGGTAAGGTGGTATGCATCTAAAAATCGAAATTTTGGTGTTAGATATGTAAATACATAGGAAATGAGTGGTATGTATGTAAGTCTCACTTGTGGAAAAACCCAAAATCAATTAGGTCCAAAAACTACACAGAGTTTTAGCTGAGCAGTCTATAATGATGCCTAATTGAAAGATTTTTCTTCTTTACATTCTTCAATTAAGCTCTTGATGCAAACACAAACAAGCAGTCCAACTTCTCTTAATTAGCTCATTTTATATAGCTTATAGAAATTTATAATTTACATTCCCTAATCATTTAGCTCATAAGAAATTTTTGGAAAATGATTTATCCACTTCACATAGAAGATCCTCAAACATTATGTATTATAAGAGAATGTTAATATGGCTTGCAGGGTAAATTTAATAAAATTTAAGGGTTGTATGGTAACAAATATAAGTATGATTTCACTTAAATTTTGCCTAACAAAAAAAGACAATTTTAACTCTAGAATTTAGGGTATGTTTGGGGTAGCTGCAGCTTATTGAATAATCTGTTGATAAGCTAGGTGCGATGGCTATTATAAATTTTTATTTTTTTTAGAAAAACCAGACCGCTGCCAGAAAGCTGTCACCGCACCTAGATAGGTGCGGTGTGAAAACGCTGCTTTCAGCGTTTTCAAAAAGCATAAGCTGTCAAAATGCAGTTTACCCAAACAGTCCAGGTGCGTTTTCAAAACGCAACCGCACTAAATAAGCTACCCCAAACAGATCAATTCAATCCATTCTCGATTTTGCCTTAAATCCTGAATTTATTAAATCACATTTTTGGTAGTATTTAGTAAATCCAAACCTACAGGATTTACTAAAACTGTAAAACCAGCCCTTAGATTGGCTATTGTTTAAATATACAATTGATTGCTGATTAGAAAAGTGAAATAAAATGAGTACTTGATAATTATAATATTAAGATGAATTGGTTGCTAAGATTGAAAAATGAGTAAAATAAAGAGATTAGAGAGAGGCAGTTCCAATAAAAACAAACTCAGAGATTTGGGGAAACTAACGTGGAGTGATTGTAAAAATGACTAAAATACAAAAAACTAAATTTAACACCAAATAAAAAACACTCACAATGCATTCCAAATTTGCTAAAATTCGGAATTGAGCAGCAATTCAACAACCATCCAGCTAAATTGTGAGCAAACGAAGAGATTAGAGGCAAAAATACAAATACCGTGCCAGTAAGTGCTCTGCAACCATCTCAAACAAGGTCAGGAAGGAGTATATGATCCAGTAAGCCAGCCACTGCTCATCATCCACCTTTGATGGATTCTCTATTGCCTCCACCGACGCATATCTGCATCCATCAACCACCGTCATAATCCAAACATCAAAAAGATTTCAAGCAAACGAAATCTTCTTCTTCTTTACGAAATCAGAAAGTATAATTAATTAATTCCACTCACAAAGGGTATAATAGCATAACGCAGGGCCTGCGAATTAGGTGCAAAACCGTAAGCGGTCAGTCCAGAGCAAGTATAAATTAGGGCAAAATAAAGAGGACAAATCGGATTACCCTGCAATCGCGTAGAGTTGCGTAAGGATCGTCCATAGTTGCGCCATGATTCGTATATCTTGCTCCTTGATGAAGAACAAAAGGGGCCGGCGAGTGAAAGGTTTTAGCGAGGAAAAGAGAGGGATAACAAGGATTTGAGAGCATAGCGAGATTTAAAAGGGAGGAAGGTTGAAAGAGGAAGAAGGGAGCATGCATTATATCATCAATGTATGCGCATTAAATGATACAATCAAAATATCTCTCAACATTCCTTTCATGTATGTTGAAATATTAATGTTTAATATATTTTATTTTTGGTGTTCTCAATTACATGTGAATCCAATGACATGAATGTTTACAATATTCTCATTCTCTACTTTCCTTTTTTTTTTTTGTATCATTCATTACATATAAAATGAATCCAATGGAAATATGACAAGATATGTCATGTGCCTCTTCATCTTCTGTTTATTTTAGAAATTCTTTCAATATAAAGTATACCCACGTCATATCATTTCACTTTTAATGAAAACCAATTTTGCCTTGAAATTTGGCCAACTTGCCTAGCCCGAGGCAACCAAAACTCACCACGACTCCACAATGACAACCAATCAAAAGCCTATATTCAAGTCAACAGGTATATTTAGGCCAATCGGATCGTCCGATGACGGGTGATCGATTAAGTTGAATGATATCGAGCGGACGGTCAAGCCTGCCTCGTGTGGGCAACCTAACCCACAAACACCTAGCAAAATCTATTCGTATGGCTAGCTATGAAAGAAAAGACAAAGGGATTTATGAAACCTCACGAACGTGATGTTTGATGTTGTGTTCTATCATGTAGGATGAAGCTCTCCTAGTGATATGAGAGATGGTAGCATTCCATCGAAGTTCCTAACTTCGATGAAGTTTCAGCAAAGCTCTGGCGTTCCTTCCCCATGTTGAGATGAAGCTCTCCTTTGATGTAAAGAGAAGAAGTCTTGCACCTTGCTAGCCATAGTCCTCAGGAAGCTCTCCTCACACACTCAAAGAATGTTGGAGGAAGAAGAAGATAGCTTTTTAATGCAGGGTGGAGAAGAAGGGAAAGAAAAAGAAGAGGAGAGTTGTGAGAAAGAAGTCCTCACTCTCACCTTTCTCTCAATCTCTTCACCTCAAAGCCTTCAAGAAGAAACCCTAGCTCCAAGGAAGAAAAGAGTTCAGCTCTTGGAGGAGGCAAAAGTGTTGAAGGTCGTTGATAGAGGAGAATGAGGTGGAGAGATGGAGCTGAACCAGCCTCCCTATGCAAAATCCCCAAAGTGCCCCTTAATTAAGCCAAAAATGGCGAATCAATGGAACTTAGGACATGCAAAAAAGTGTTAATCCCCCAGCCTTTTCATACCCTCAAGAAGATCTCCTCAAGTCCAAGGAGGGCATGAAATTTTGGTTTCAGGTGGCACACCTCCATAGGGTCGTCATGCCAAAATTTGAAATCTGAGGGGGTTCGTATGGTCACACCAGGCTCGAGTATGATCACGCTACTCTACCCACGTGGTTGGCGTGGTTACACCCACAACATGATGTAATTACTTCATGGGGTCTATCTTGCGGAGTGGTCATGCTGCCTTCAGGTGTAGCTGCGCTGAAGGTAGCCCCATCAACCCTTACGGAGAGGGGTTAGGCGTGGCCATGTCCGATTTGAGCATGCTAACACAAGACCCTTATGGGTCATTTTTCGTCCCGGGAGTCCTTTAAGTGCATTTCAACACGGAAGAGCTCTCCATGACTAGAACAGGTCACATAGGTCTTAGAATGATCGTCATACTTGCCCCTAAAACGAGGAATCATTATGGATCAGTGTTGGTGACTGTCTAGCATGACCAAGACAAGAGTAACTCTAATCTGCAGATGGAGTACATTTGGTAACGTCCCAACAAATTTCTTGAGCTACGGGAGGGCACGCGTCAACGCTGCAAGCTCCCACAATATCACAGGGGCATCCGGTTTCCGTGACATCAAAAATAGATGTCAATGATGACCATGAATCAAAAAAAAATATTTTGTGTGTCTCTAAACAAATAAAAATACATGGTGACAGTGCAAATATGGCTATTATGGAGGATATAGATTCAAAATGTTCTTAAAGTACTATTATCATGATTATAAGAGAAAACTTTATATTTATGAAAGACATATACTAGAGTCAAATCCTTATTAATAAAGTAGAATGAACAAGTATTATTGTTTGTCAAGTTTTTGAAATGAATAATTTATGGGTCCTTTAGATACATAGCATGATACCACTCAATTCTTATCTATTCACATATCCAACTCTAAACTTTACTTTTCAGGATGATGCCAATCAAAATTCATCTCACATAATAAAAAGTCAATTTTTTTACTTTTAAAAAGTGAAATACATCTTATAATTCACTGGTAAGCTGCCATATATGTAAAAGTTTAACTTTTGGTGTAACATATGCAAATATATAAGAATTGAGTAATCTGTATGTAAATCTTACTATTCTTTAGTAAAAGATTAATTCATAAATAATTTAAGGCAATTTCATACCTAAAATCTCAGCTATTTGCAAAATTAATAAAAGCTTATCTCCATTTTATAAATTCTCCCTTATAATATCAAAATTCACAATAAAATCTTAGCCTATAAGTAGGGCTGTCAAAACTGCTCGTTGTTCGCGAACAGCTCGTGTTCGCCTCGTTCGCTAAGTTAGCAAGCCGAACACGAACAAAACAAACTAATATTTATTCGTCTGTGTTCGGCTCGTTTTTGCTCGAAATACTACTAATCAATTATATATATATATATATCTTTGATGAGTAGTATTTTTAAAAAAATTAATTGACTACAAGACTACAAAGATTTATAATCAATTAAAAGTATTAATGAAGAAAATAGAATAAAAATTATTAAATTATATTCAAATGATGTTTTAAATCTTGCCCTAATCCTTAACATCTTATAACTACGTGATTAGGGTTATCAAAACGACTATTTGTTCGTGAAAGACTCGTGTTCGGCTCGCTAAGCAAGCAAACCTAACACGAACACACTTTTTAAGCTCAAAATATAAATAAGCCGAACACGAGCTAAGCCTAGGCTCGCTCATGCTCGGCTCGCCTGCACCCCTACCTATAAGTTTTTACTAATTCACAGGCTAGTACACTGTGATACAATTTAAATATATACGATCGATAATTAAAATATTAATGTGTATTAATTTTATAAATTGATATAATTTTGGTACAATGTATGTAAATTCTCAAATAACTTTACATAATTATCCATTTGTATAATTACAAAACCTTTCCTTTTTATTTCCTGATCTCCTCTCAGGCCCATCGCAACGCCAGAATAGGAAGGATAATATTTTTTTTTCTATTTTTTTCCTTCCGAAGCTCTTATTTTCTTCCCTAAAACCCTTCCACGGTGACTGCCGACTGATCTCTGAATCCCGCCATTTAACATCGGATGCGAGCTGATGGATTACGGGATTCAGAATAGCCATCATCTCTCCGCCGCGCCGCAAACCTTCTTACAGTCACATCCGCATCCACAACCACAGCCACAGCCACAGCCACAGCCACAGTCACAGGCACAGCAGCCGCCTCCTGCGGCTGCCCCAGCCGCTTCCTGCGGCTGCTCATCTCTATTCGGCCTACTACTCCACGGCCAACCCCAATCCTTACCCCAATACGATCGTTAAACAAGAGGATCCATCGCCGTCTGGCCTCGTCTATGCCGACGGTAGCGTCGCCCAGGGTGCAGAGCACTATGCCATACAAAGCGGATATGATGGTCAGACTGTGTCATATGGCGTTTATCAGCAGCAGCAGCACGCGGCATCGTACCCTTATGCACAGGCCTTAGCAGCGGCTTCATTTCAGCAAGCTGTACGCATTTCCCCTAATTCTGGTGAAAATGTATTTTTAAGTATAGTTTTGCGTGGATGGCGTTCCTCTGTCTTTTTCTTTATTGTGGTATTTGCTTTCCCAGCTTAACTGTAATTATTTTGTGTTAAAGATTTTGGCTGAGGACCAGTTTTCGGTGTTATGTTTTGAAGCCTGGGATTGCATTACAAAAATATTTTTCTCCACAAGCAAATTGTTGGTGATTATTTGGGCTTTGATGATAATATATGTGCGATAATTTATCCTAGGTTGAATCTGCTTTGGTCAATTGCTTATTCTTCCTTACCGTAAACATGTTGGACATCTCTTATTCGAGACATGTATAAGTTCAATCAGCTTTCTCAATGAAGATCCCTCTTCAATAAATTCACAATGTTCTTAAACTAATATTTGTAAATCCTTTGTAATTCTTGGACGATCATGCATTATGTACTCAGTGTTTGCTATAACCCTAGATTGCCGGGATTCTCAATGCCAAAGAGAGGCTACGTGACAAAGTGCAGTACAATTGTAGGCCGGTTTGTTAATTCTAAGGGGGTGTTCAGTTGCAAGTAGGATTTAAGTTAAATTAGATTTAGTAAATCCAGTGAATCCAAATTTATCAAGTCCATATTGTTAAATCTGAAATATTGTTTGGTTCAATTAAGACTAAATCTAGTTAAATTCATTTGACTTGTTTGGTATAAATCTCTTTTTGAAGTATTTTCTTCCTAAGCTAAATCCATTAAATTCAACTAATTGTTAGATTTAATAAATTTGAATTTACGTCATAGAATAAAGAAACAAAAAAAAAAAGGATTTAACATGACATCCAATTTATCTAACCCAACAATGGTGTTTGTTTGGATTTACGTTAAATCATTAAGCAGATTCTATTAAAAGTAGCATACCAAACACCCCCTAAATGTTCTAAAAATTAATTTTTTAAATTGTGTTGTACTCACGAACAAAACAAAAACATGGATCTCATAGCAAACTCATGGATGTCAGTATGAATTTTTGAGCAACCCAAGTCAAATCATATTCGGCTTGTTTGGGTCAAGTTGGGCCTTCGTCTTCCTCATAAGTACCTCTCTACCTATGTTCATGATGTCATCAATTTTAAGGATACAACATTCTAGTCCTATCTTTGCCAACAATCTTGCTCATGAAGGATTCAACTACCAATATGGAGCACATAAAAAACCTTAGTTGTTGGCGAAGTCCTCTCATTTGCCTTTGTTAATTCAAAAGCCTTTGGATGTTTTTTGAATTTTTTTGGCATGATGCTTCATTTCATTACAAATTATTTTCTTTCGAAATGCTTATTTTGAAATGTTCAAGCGCTTCTTTGTTTTCGGGTATGTTGGACTCATTTTGTTGGGTTGCGAATGTGGAAGGGCCACCCACTTTTTAGATAAGCTTACTCCTAACATTTTGAGCACTTATTTTTTTATGTCGTTTTTGATTTGATCAACACAACTTTTATGTTCTTATCAGATAACCGAGGAAAGGGATTTAGATTACTAAAAGTTATCTGATCTTTTTTTTTCTTCTAGAAATTGTTGTAGCTATTGTATTTTTTAAAACTTGGTAATTTGACATTATTTTTTTATTGTTGCAGCTTTACCATTTATTCTTGTTCATTGTATCTTTATCTTCTCGATGTATCATTGAAAGCCACTGTCGAGTAAGAGCCCGTTTGGCGCACCTTATTAGTGCGGACGACAATTTGAAAACACCGACCGAGTGTTTGTTTCGCGCGTATGATTGGCGGTCTGAAATCGCTCGATGTCAAGCTTTCAATATTTACGATCGTGCTACGGACCCCACTTTCCGCATTCTATTCTAGCTTATTACTCTCCGACCCCTCGATCCTGCCACCGATCTCATCCCAATCTTCTGCCCTTCTCCTCTGCCCTTCTCATCATCCGATCTCTCGCCTGTGCTCTGATTCTCACTCGTCCCCAATTTTCCCTCGTTCTCCCTCACCCGCACCTCACTTTGGTGCTCTGGCTCTCTTGTAATAGTAATGTGTTTTGTTGATGCATGTGTTGGATCTATGTATTGCAACGGTCTTTGATGGATTCCTTCATGTTTTCACAATAGTGTTCGATTTTTTTTGCCCTTGTGTTGGCTCTATTGGCTCTGGTGATGCCTTGTTGTGTGTTGATTTGTTATTAGTCATAGAAAAGGTATGGATGTATGGGTTTTTGATTGTTTGATGTCATAGAAATAATTTGGATGGCATAAATTTTATAGTTTTGGCGTTAGATAGCCGTCAAATGCATTGCCCACCACGATCATCATCCAAGTTCTGTAATGCGTTTTGTTATGGCATAAATGACCCATTTCATGATAGAAGTATCATAAGATGCATAATTTTTGCTCTGGCTTCTTTAATACAGAAATTTACCAATGGCATTTTCTAATGTCAAAATTTTTGAGTTCATGGTAAGCTCTATTTAGCACCTAGATGTTGAAAGCAAATGTTTGGAATGTCATGGAAAGGAACCTTGTGCTGTCTTTCTTTGTTAATTTTCTGAAGCATGATATTGATCTATGTGCTTTCCCTTGGGTGAATTATCTTACAACATATCTATGACAATTTGGTAATTTCTTTTTTGCATCGTAGGGGTTGGCAAATAGTTATGGATAAGCCATTGCAGTTCGCTCACGATGGTTTGATGATTTTTTATTCAATAAAGTTCTGGTTATTTTTTTGTGCATGCCTTGTGCTTCTCGCATTTTATGTTACTGTTTCTTTTGTTGGGCCAACATTTCGACATATTGCACTGCCGACAGTGATCAGAGTGTGATGGTTTCCCACGAGGACATTGCAGCTGAGGACAAACATCGTCAAAAATTTAAATTAAATATTTTAATATTTTTAATTGTAGTTGTAATTATATTTATATTTATTTTATTTCTTTTGATACTTGCGCATGAGTGAGCACTCTATGTTATTTTGTTGAACTGATCTGTAATGGTTTGGGGCTTCTATTTTATTTATTATTTTGCTAATACAATTATGTCGCAAACAACATTCTAAACAGGGGCAAAATAATCATTTATCCAACAAAAGCTACAAATAAATTGTTTTGAATAAGCTCCCCAAACAACAAGCTAGCTTATTCTAATAATATACAAATTATCAGATTGTCAGGATAATCTACTTATCAGTAGATTATACATAATCTACAGCTGCACCAAACAGACCCTAAGAGCAATCAGAAGCAGTTATTGCCTATTTCATCTTCAACCTCCACATTAGCATAAAATCCATGAATAACTTTTTGGTAGAAACACAAGCACCAATACCACCTATACAAATTTTTAGTCATTATTTAAGGATATTATAGCCCATGAATATCATGCTAATGTTGGTTTAAAGTTAGAATAAAGTTATTCGTATAAAAAGACATCTTTCCTTTTTTTTTTTTTGCGCACATGAACTCACACATAGATGCACATGAACTCACACATAGATGATCTTTTAAACATGAACTGGAAATTGAGCCCAACTATTAGTTTAATTTGAGGTTGAAGCTAACAAGTCACTTTGGTCTACAAATTAAATTTTAGGTTTACATTTTTACTCCGCACCCCACTATATCCTCAACAGCACATTGAATTATAATGACAAATATTATTAGCTAGTGTATCTAAAAGTTAATTCCAGCCATTCTTCAATGAAATGTTTGCTTGGTTAGCATTTATTTTGCCACAAAATTGGGTTTTAACTCTTTTATTAGGAGTTAGTAAAGCCAATAGGGTGTGACTCTTAATCGAAGTTTATATACCAAGGAAGACTTCCCAACCTGAGTCTTAAAAACTTTTTATCAGTTTTAGTTTTAATGTTGAAGATTTGTCATCTAATTGCAGAATTTTTGAGCCTCATATACATCATGATGATATTTCTATAGGCAGGCTTTTTATTTGCCAAAGGCAGATCAAGTGCTTTCCTTTTACTAATTATAGATGAGATTGTTATTCATTTTATAAATTTTAGTTTTATACTTAATTGAAAATATCATTTACTTTGAATTATGCTTCTTTGATTGTATTAACATATCCACACTTTAGAGTAAAGTACTTTAGAATGGAATTATATGGATCATCGGGGATTTACTATGGACACTTGACTTCATGTTATTTTTTGTCATAATTTTGTTAGGTATTCTATGCCATTTTGATTTTATATTTTGTTTTTGATTTGGTTGATGTTATTGTTATTATATTTACAATTTTTTAGTTTATATTGAAGAGTGATTGATCAGAATTACTTAATTTTATTATGTTGTGTTTTAGTGAAATGAAATTATTTCCTATGGACGTGAAGTCCTCAGATTCCATATGCGATGCTTGAAAAAATGCTAGTGGATTGCACAGACATCTATTTATTTATTCTTTTTATTAAAATTAATTTTCTCATCTATTTCTCACATCGCTTATTTTTTTAGAATTTTTTTACTCATATTATTTCCACGTCAAGCCAAAATCTTAATCTTTGAAAGCTTCCTTGCATCACGATTGTCAATTAAAGGTGTAATATCACGTGCCACATATTTTCCTTATTTTCTTTCTTTTATGATCTCACATTACTTGAAATCTTGAATAATGTGGTTTTTAAGGTATGTATGTGAATCCCCTATAACTTATATTGTAGGCTGTTTTTCATGGAAAATCTTTTTTTATTCCAGAGGCAAACCAAAGGTTAAAAAGTTTGGTTATTACCTAACACTCAGGATTTTAAGGATTGAATTTAACTTGAAAGTTGCCATGTTTGTGTGGGACATGTGGTGGGCATATTGCTTGTAATGTACGCCCTATTTGAATTTTGAGTTGTCTCCAATGAAAATATTGTGTGCTCCTATTTGTGTTCACAAAGAAAAATATTGCAAGTTGTTCTCTCAAATTGATCCCAAAATAACTTTTAGCAATAATGGACATTTGGCATCAATGCCTACTCTAATTTCTATTTGAAAATATCTTACATAAAAGACTATAAGGAGGATAAATGTATTTTGGAGGACTACGTCACCATGAAGTGTCATGCTATCAAGCTAAACAACCTGACCAACTACCTCAACCTCATTAGTTGATCGACTCATCCTGCGAATAGCATTTGCTTGTTATCTTATTTTTTTTTTTCTTCAACTAATTAGTTTATGTTGTTCTTTTTTATGACGATAATTATACACATTTTGTGGTATGTTGATAAGTTGGCTAACTGCTTTCTTGTAAGTTAAATTATAGTTGCAGTTTGCTATTCTCTCTTACTCTATATAAATAGGAGCTCATGTAAACTTAGCATAATGAAGTTCCTAGTTTTAATGTTAGAATAGATTCAAGTTTCTATAGATTACGTCCCTGTCCAGATTGGTCGCTCGTTTCCTTCTATAGATTAACTCCTCTCTCCATTAAGAAGCCCATTGAAGAAGTATGGTGATTCAGGCGCAAACAAGTTGTTTTAAATGAAGATTCATCCCTTTTACAAGCTTTTGTGTCATGTTGATGCTTTGCCTAAGTGCGATTTTGTCTTTTGTACGCTTAAGGGTAATTTAGTCTTTTATTATTATTGTTGTCTTTTATTATTATTATTGTTGGATATAAATAGGCCTATTTTGTCTTTGGTTGAGTTTATGCATGAGATTGAGTCTTGTATCATAGGTTTTGGGTTTGAGAGAGCTTTTCTACCTCTCAAATTATAGCTACTCCTCTTTTGTATTCATGTGAGTTATTAGTGTTTTATTGTTTTGATTGGCGTTCAGGAAATAAAATTTGTGTTTTCCCTAATTTATGTGGAAAATGTGTCGATTTTGATGTCGGATTGTATTATTTTGTACCTCTCCTCATCATAGAAAGGTAAAATGAACCCAAACCTTAAATCTATATCACACTCTCCTTTTTAATCTAGTTTGGCCAATTTACTCTTTTATAGTTTATTTTGCCAAACGATTTGGTTAAAATATCTTTTTCGATCCTTTGATTTTGGTTAATAGAGTTTATTTTATGACATCTTTAAATTCATATTACTAACATCTTGATCAAGAGAAGGATCGCCAATAAAATGCCTCCCAATGCCAGATTAAATGGTATTTGAGCAAATGTTTTTCTTTATGAATCAAATGAAAAGGGAAATGATATTCGTAGAACCATGTCTAGTTCATGGAATTTCCATAAAACTGGAATGTCAAACCAACCTCATGGAACTACCATGATCAATAATAATATCCAGGATTTGCATGACATTAAATCGAAGTGCTTAACCTCCTTTTATTTAATGTGAAAATTCATTTTTTGGCAAATGAAAGCACATGTGTATTTAATATTGAGAATGCTGATCTTTCCATTCAACCATCACATAATAATCACAATGTTACATATATAAATAAGGGAACTACTAATTTAAGACCATTTGATATTGTCTATTCAAGACAAAGGACTACTCAATAGAATGGACTCTACTAAATTTTTGAACTTTCTGGAATGTTTATGCTCTCCAAGTAATATCTCCATCAAATCCTCTTATTCCAACATTGAGTTATCCAATCCAAAAATTGAGCCTAATATCTATTATAACTTTCCCATTGTACTCCGATAAAATGCACAATCCTTTACCAAACATCCTTTATCTCATTATATAATTTATGAACGTTTATCACTTTCTTTTCATAGAATGTTGTAAAATTCTCTAGGGGAAGGAGGCTATTTCTAAAGTGATGAAAACTTTCGAAAAAATAATACATATGAACTAATATATCTATTATAAGTGGAGATAACCATGGGTACGCTGGGTATTCTATTTCTTATATAAAGCTTATGACATCATAGAACAATATAACAACAACAAAACCTTTATCCGACTAAGTGGAGTCAGCTACATGATTGCTTTTTCTTCATTGTGCCCTATTTAGTGTCATATTTTCATTTAATTCTACTAAATTAAGATCGTTTTTTATACAATATGCCCAAGTCTTCCTAGGTCTACCTTTGCCTTTCTTAACATAAGCCGAATCTAAAACATCTTCTCTTCTAATCGGATCATCAGATGGTCGACATTTAATGGGACCAAATCATCTAAGACGACTCTCTCTAATTTTGTTCGTCTTTGGAGCTACACCAACCCTATCACAAATGTATTTATTTTGCATTTTGTCTCCAACTGTAAAGCCACTCATCCGCGTAATCATTCTCATCTGGGCAACACTTAACTTAGTTTTATGCTTCTCTTTTAAAGGCTACCATAGAACAATACAAAGCCATATTCATTGCGAAGGGATTCACTAAAAAATATGACACTAATTGTCTAGAAACATTTTCTTCAGTCGTAAAATTATTTGCAATAAGAATTCCCTAAATATTAGATGCTAACCTTAATTGGCCACCAGTACGGTTAGCTGTTTAAAGTGTATTTCTGAATGGAGGCTTAGAAGAAGAAGTTTAGCTGGATGAACTGCCGAAATTTGGTTAAAAACTTGGCACTAAGGTGCAAATTGAAGAAAATTTGTATGGATGAATATAAATGCCAATGGCATGATTTGGTAGGTTCACTTTGTGAAGGTAAACTGTTTTATGAAACATTGATAGGATGAGAAAGTTGTTATATTAATCGTATATGCAGATGATATAATTCTAATTGAAGATGTTGTTCTTCGATCTTTGAAGTTTTTTTTTTTTTTTTTGTTGTATGAAGATTACTACTTACTAGATCAAAGAAGGGAATTATTCTCACCGTAAAATTTTATGATTGATCTTCTTAAATAGAGGAAAGTAAGTGGTTATAGAACAACACACACTTCATTTGATTCAAATAAAAAACTTGGGAATGACAAGCAAGACAAATTCGGTGAATATAACTTAATGTAAAAAATTATCAGGAAAGTTAATTTATTTAATCCGGCACACACCCTGATATTGCTTTCACTGTTAGTCTTATTAGTCAATTTTTACATTCACCATATGAAAATTTTGGAAGCTATATATTGGATTCTTCGATGCTTGAAAGATTTTCTATGCAAATGTTTATTTTTCTTAAAGATAAGCATCAAACCATAAGTGATATACTAATGTAGATTTGTTTAGATTGATCAGTGAGTTATAGATCCTTGTTAGGATATTATACATATGTTTGGGAAAATTTCCTACATAGAGAAGCAAAAAGCAGAATGTAGAAACAAAGTTGAACCCGAGTAGCGAGCTATGGCCACTGGACTATGTGAGATGCTATAGGTGGAAAGAATTTTCAGGGAACTGAAAATAATAATAACTATACATATGATATTTTATTTTGGCGATAATGCATCTATTAGCATTGCACATAATCCACTACAACATTATCTAGCAAAGCATGTTAAGATTGATATTCTCTTCATATAGGAGATTGTGTGGTTATTTGCATGCCTTTTGTTCCATATATTTAATATTCTTGCCAAAAATTATTTAAGTCTTATTTTGAACTCTTTGTGAACAAGTTGGGCATGATTGATATATATATGTATAGATACAGAAATATATATATGCATAAATTTGGGGTGTTAGAATTATGAGTTAATTAATATAGAATTTATTTATTTATTTTTAGCAATTAAATCAATTATATTCTATGTTATTAGGTTTGTTAATATTTTATTATTTTATTCATGTTCTTCACGACTTAGTTCTCCTTTAATTGCCATGTATATCCTTCTCTCTCTCTCTCTCTCTCTCTCTCTATATATATATATATATATATATATATCTATATATATCTATATATCTATCTATCTTTGTATTAGATGATTATTGCAATCAATCAATGCAGTTTTTTCCTATGCCCTAAAACCAGAAGAAGATATTTTTTGTAGGCAAGTATCCCCCGTTAGCACCTAGACCCCATAGTTATTAAATTTCCCCTTTGAAGGTATGAAAAGAAAAAAGTCTTGTTCTAATTAATTGATTGCAAATAGGACCAATAAAGGATAAAAAATTTTCTAAATACCTCATTCTCGCCAAGTTTAGGGAAACTTATCCTTAATGTCTTTAGACACTTTATTGATCATAGGGAAATTTTTGCAGCTAACCTAAGGCTCATGAACATACATGATAAAAATGACCTTTTTTTTTTCTTTTGTAGAACCCTTAACAAAGAGTGATTAAATTTTCACCGAGTGTACTTGCTCATTTGGATTGGTATGGAGTATTTGCCAAACCATGCCTGAGGGGATTGATTGGGATCATATAAAGATTTTTAGAGTTTGCATACTTTGATTGATATTTATTTGATTATCAATATAAGTGGGTTCTCCATTTATACTTCCTCCTTGGAATCCCCATTGAGAAACACTTCTAAACTCAAGTTGATGTAAAGAAAAGTCCAAATTTCCCAGTAATGAGGATAAAATTTTAATTGTGTTGAGTTTGATAATAATAGAGCTTTTTGATTGTGAAAACATGTGATTAGGTGTATCTTTTTGTAGCAAGTTGGACAATAAATTTATTTGCACTGTCATTTGCTCTGTATTTGATTGTAATGATTTATTTGTATCTAAGAAATTTTTTTCATGATGGAAGTTTAAAAAGTTCTCATGTCTGATCTGTTTCTAAGGTTTCATTTATTATTATTGTACATTTCTTCCACTTTGGGTTTAGAGAACTTTATGGATATTATTTGGAATATGTATTTTATCAATGCAAGTGACAAAATCTTTGAATTCAGGTGAACATCTTTTATATGTCATGATTGTAGATTATGTGCTTGGTACATGACCTCATTCATTTTCTTAAGTCCATAGCACAATAGAGATTAGCACTATGATCCATGAATTTATTGTCATCAGTTTGTAATTCTTTGAACCGTAAACTAATTTCAAGTTCTTGGTGTGTTGGAGATATGTTGATTGCTTGCACTCATAGTTTTTTTATTCTCTTCTAGTATGGACATGTAACCCGTTCTACACATAATGGTTTTATTGACAAAGTGGAAGCTTGTGATTCTGTTTAGGCTTCAATGGGTTGGATATACTGATTAGATTACAAGGAAGTCTGCGACTATAGTTAGGCTTCAATGGATGAATGAGCAATAAGAAATGTTTATTATCTAGGAATTTGATAAGAGATGATGGTGGTTGATAAAAAGAATTTTAAACTTAACTTCTTCGCCTTGAATTTTTCATCATAGGTATTTTAGGTTTGTGGTAAGATTGGTGTTCAAGGAATGTTTTGCCAATGGAATTATAAATTTTTCTATTGATTGCGTGATAGTATTTGTACATTTTCTTAGAAGTATTTGATGAATGATACCTTTAATTGATATATAATTTGATTTTCTTTGATGCTAGAAATAAATGTGAATAAGGATTAAATACCAAAAGAATTTTGGAAATATATAAGAAATAATTTTGTTCTTGGGAAATGAATAAAGAGGGGGCTGAATATGGGCTTGAAATTTATGGAGGCCATTTTATTAATTAGATATATAATTGGTATGGTGTTTTTTCTATAGGTACTTACAAATTTTTGTAGAGAAAATTTGTGCTTTAGCCACGTTGAGTGATTTTTTTTCTTCACTGATCATTTTGTTGAGTGTGTCTATATAAAAGCCTTGGTGAAAAGTCTCCTGGTGTAAGGGATAGTTTCTTATTTAAAATTTTCTTTGACATATTCAGTTTTTAGGTTTAGATTTTGGGCTGAAATTGAGTTTATTTTGGTGTTGAATTGTTTTAAAGATTTTCCTGTTTTAGTTTTTCCTTCATTAAGAAAATCAAAGTAAGGCAGATGTGCTTGTCGTTGAATGAAATAAACCATCTAAATCAAATGAAAATTTTAAATCTAGGTTGTGCTTACACATCATTATGGACTAAAATAAAATTTTAGAATGATTTGTATGTTTGACTAGTTTATGAATTACGAGTGTGTTTAGCTGGATCAAAGATTTTATATTGAATGTCTTTTGAATTTCGTCAGCGAATAGATGTAGAATGGATTTCTTAAGGCGAATAAAGTTTGAGTGTCCTGGGCCAAAGTGCCAAATCATGTTTCATTATCATTATTTAAAGTTTTTGAATTTTAAGTAGGTGATTTGTTGGATACATGACTCGTTATCTAAACTTATGCCTTAGGGGATTATTCTTTAAAAGGTGGAATTTTGAACCCATCTCTGCATTGCTAATTATCCTCCTCATGTTCAAGGCTTAAAAGTGACGTATTATATGAGGAATTGAAAACACATTTTTTTATCTCAAGTGAATTTTCTGATTAATAATAACTTGCAGTGCAGATTAAATACTAGAAACACGGAGTCAAATATCAGGTTTTTGAGAGAATGATCGAACTATTATGACCATTTTTTATTGTTACTCGTGTAATTCAAACGTTATAAGTTTCATGGCATATGTTCTAATTGTGAAAGGCTTTTTATCTTCTGTCATATGATTTGATGCTTCCAAGTGTTTGCAATGAGGGCATGTGAGAATTTATCTTTTGTCAAAGCTTATTCTAGTAATGTCTAAAATTATATTATGTTTAGGAGAATAACTAGTTGCCTTCTACTTGTATGGTAGTTGATTCTGGATCAAATGGCGATAAACTTGGTCAAAATTTCATGATTTTGTCATATCAAACTACTTATTCAATTATTATAGTCCATCCAATGTAACTGAATAATTCTTATGAGATGTCATGATTTGTGTCGTCCAAAGGTATCTCACTTGCCTGGAGTTAGAGCCTTCTATAGGAGAAAATATTGTCTCAGGAGTCAGATTTCATCAAGTGTAAGCTATGCACCCACTGGATAAAAAATGAAAAGCTCTATATTTTAATGTGTGACCTGACCCGATCCAACCCATTGCTTCGAAAACAAAGCCATCATATAATATAATGCATGACCTAGCCTGATCCAACCCATTGCTTCGAGAACAAACCCCTTCACGCCGAATTAAAATCCAGTTTCTTCTAACTCCATCAGGTCTTTCGCAGAGCGTTATTCATCTGTGATTTTGGTAGATAATGTTTGGTTTGTTTGAAATCCCTCGCATTGTCGATCGTCAGACGCATAGTTGTTATTGTCCCTCTGTCTCGCCATGTAAGTTTTGTGATGTTTTAGGTTTATTATCCGAAACAAATTATATGTAAGGATTTGGGATTTAGGGTGTGAATTCATTTGCTTCTCTTTGTTTTTTCAAGCAAATTAATATACAGGAATGGAAAAACACAAGGAAAACAGGGAGCGTAAGAGTTGAAAGAGAGCATCTAGGTAATTTTGGTTGTATGGTTGTACTTGCTTTGAAAAGTTTATGTAACTGAGATAAACATTGCTTCATGTAGTCTTTATTTGCATTGTGCAATGACAAGCTTGATAGCTAAATTATCCATCTGAATTGATGATTTGGTATTGGAAGAGAAACTGTTTCATTTTACTACCACAATATTATGTATGCTAATAACTCCATACCATTTCACTAATAACACCACAATACAACCACAATAACACCATAATATGACGACATGAATAACACCATTGTACATCCACATTTGTATGACAATAAGATCAATTCATTACACTAATAACACCGCAATACAACCATAATAATATCACAATACGATGCACAAATAACATCACTGTAGAACCACGTTTGCATGACAATAACGTCAAATCATTACACTAATAACACAATAATACGATGACACAAATAACACCACTGTACATCCACATTTGCATGATAATAAGGTCATGTCATTACACTAATAACACCACAATAACACAAAAATAATATTGCAATGCGACGACACCACTGTACAACTACATTTGTCTGACAATATCACCATAATAACATTAAAATAACACCGCAATACGATGACACGAATAACAACGCTGTCTCTCACATTTGCATAACAATAACATCATGTCATTACATTAATAACACTATAATACAACCAAAATAATACTACAATACATCCACATTTGCATGACAATAAAACTATGTCATTAAGCGAATAACAACACAATATGACGACACAAATAACGCCGCTGTACAACCACATTTGCACAATAATAATACCATGTCATTACACTAATAATACTATAATAACAGCACAATACGATGGCACGAATAATACTACTATACAATCACTTTTACATTACAATAACATCGTGTTATTGCACTAATAACACCACAATACGACGGCACGAATAACGCCACTGTGCATCCATATTTGCATGACAATAACATCATGTCAATACACTAATAATACCGTAATAACACCACAATACGTCGGCACGAATAACACCACTGTACCACCACATTTGCATGATAATAACATCACATCATTACAATAATAACATCATAATAGCATCAGAGTAACACCACAATACGAGTGCACGAATAACACCACCGTACTATTGTCATTATACGAAATTTGTGATAACATCAATCAAATAATAACATCATAATAGCACCAGAGTAACCCCACATTTGCATGATAACAACACTTTGTCATTACACTAATAACACTGCAACACAACCACAATAAGTCCACAATACAATGACATGAACACTAATGTACATCCACATTTGCATGACAATAACACTATGATGTTACACTACTAGCATTACAATACAATCACAATAACACTGCAATAACACAGCAATATGACGACATAAATAACATCATTGTATAACAACATTGCATGACGATAACATCATGTCATTACACTAATAACACCATAATACAACCATAATAACATCACATTGTGGCAGTTCTGTGGTGATATTTTTGTGTTGTTATTGCGATATTATTGTGGTGTTATTGAGGTGTTATTGATATGCTATTGTGATATTATTTTGTTGTTATTATGGTGTTATTGGAGTGGTATTGTGACAATTTTGTGGTATTATTTGATTGGTGTTATTGAGGTGTTATTGTGATTTTATTGTGTTGTTATTTGAGTGCTATTGTGGCGGTTCAGTGGTGGTATTCGACTTGTGTAATTAATGTGTTATTTTGATGTTAGAGTAGTATTGTGATTGTTTCATGGAGTTATTCAACTGATGTTATTGCATTTTTATTATGATGTTATTACGGTATTATTTTGGTATTTTTGAGGCGTTGTTTAAGTGATATTGAACTGGTGTTATTGTGGTTTTATTATGGTGTTACTGCAGTATTATTGAAGTGTTATTAAGAAGTTATTGAGTTGTTATTGTGGTGTTATTGTGATATTTTTGTGATATTATTGAGATATTATTTATATGTTATTGTTATGTTATTTGAGTGATTTTTAATTGATGTTATTTAGGTGTTATTATGGTGTTATTTTAATGTTATTTGAGTGAAATTTGATTGATGTTATTTCGATGTTGTTATGGTGTTATTGTGATATTATTGTGGAGTTTTTAGAGCTGTATTGTGGCGGTAGTCGACTGATGTTATTGAGGTGTTGTTGAGGTATTATTATGGTGTTATTGCGGTATTATTGGAGTGTTATTGATGTGTTATTGTGATATTATTTGAGTGATATTGTGAGTTGGTGTTTTTGCATGCAGTTTTTTTTAATGTTGTGTTTGCTTTTTGCATGCAGGTTTTCTTATGTTAATTTGATTTTGAAGAGGTTTAATTTGGTGTTACTATGGTCGTATCTCATTTGTATGACATGATCATTTTAGTGGCAGCATGGTGTTATTTTGTTATTGATTCTGTGTTATTATGATAATATGTATGTTGTAGTGTAGACATATTTTGGTGTAATAAGGGTGTTAATTTGTCTGGACATATTTGGTATTATCATGTATATATTTTGTTATTATTTTGTTATGGACATATTTGTGTTGTATTCTGGGTATATATTTTGATGCTATTAGGTTTCTAATTTTTCTACACATTTTGGTGTTATTGTGGATATATTTCTGTGTTATTCTGGACATATTTATTGTTATTGTGGACATATTTTAGTGTTATTCTAGACATTTTTTTTGTGTTATTGTAGATATTTTGGTGTAATTGTGGACATATTTTGGTGTTATTATTGACACATTTGACATTAACAAAATATTTTTTTTTTTTTTTGCATTATCTTTTGCAGATTTTTGACCTAAGGATGTTCAATTGTTGGTGTTGATAATCTGTAGTAAGATCTGTTCGTGATATGATCAAACATGCCATATCTGAGGAGACTTTGAACAACTTGAAGGTTATGGATGTGCTTTAATTTTTTGATCAGCCTCTATATCCACAAGATAATTTCCTAACACTACACATCTTGAAATGTTGGGATGTTCAACATAGTGTATTCAAGATGGGCGAGAATGAATTTAAATTAAAATTTAACCAGGTTGCCCTACTGATAGGCACGCCCAACAGAGGAGAATTAGTACACTGGAATAAAGACTCATCTTGTGGTGTATCTATGAGACAGATAAAGAATGACTTAGTGAAGGTTTCATCTAGTGAGTGTTTTATGCCATTTGATGAACTGTTTTTAAAGTTTTTGTTAACTAATTTATTTTTTTCTTCGAACAACTTTAGTGTGTCCAAAGGGTTTTACTTTTTTGCCGAGAATGTACATTATTTTCTTCTTAGTCAAGTGATGTCGTCGTCACAAAATTAAGGCGGAATCAGTTATTTGGATATATCAATGGATTTGTTTTTCTGCCTACGGTTGGTGATGTTTACACCATTTAAATTTTTTTTAGCCATAGCAGATTATAATTTAACATTTACACAACTCTAATTTTATGAGCATACTTCTATTGTTACTCCTAGTGCACCTGAGGCTTGGCCTCGCATGTTGAGGTAGCCAACAAATATGAGCTGAGACTCGTCCTTGATACATCAAACTTTTAAGAAGCTCAACCCTGTACATGTTATTATCTCATTAGATAATTTTATTCTTTTTGGAAAGTTCAATTCATGTGTGATTGTAATTATGACTCATTGTAGGTTTACGATTCATTTTTGGATTTGAAAGACGAAGAACACCACCTACTCGCTCCTGCAGTTGAAGGACAACCCGATCCAATTAAAACCCCCCGATATATCACTCATGAAACTCACTCTATACCACAATCACCAATTTCATTTGATGTGGACCTTCTCATTTCAAGTGACATCACTCCGCAGCCAACGTGTACAGGGGTCAATAAAGGATTTGAATAAATTATTCAATTACCTAGAAATCAGGAGAAAATTCTCTGTGAATTTCAAGAATCAATAAATAACAAAGTATTCAATTTACAAAATACATTTACAAACATGAAGTGTGAAGTTAATAAGTTGGAAAATATAATAATGGAATTGGACGAGAATTCAATGAAGAAAAAAACATATCAATTCTCACTTTACAGTATAATCTGAAGGGTCAAGGCCAGACAAAATAGAAGGAAGAGAAAAGTGAGTTCCCCATACACTACATTTGAGTTGAAGAGAAGGAAAACTAAATCTGTAGATTTTCAAACAATAAAACATGTGGAACAATAGGTAATAAAAGATGTAGATATTTCAAACGTTGGGGGTGTGAGGTTACTTTTAGATATCGAACAAACAAAACAAACAATAAAAGATGAAACCGATGTTCATAAATCAACTAAAAAATAAACAATAAAAGATATTGTGGAACAACAAATAATAAAGGGTGTCGTAGATACTCAAGTCGTTAGGGGTGACAAGTTACTTTTAGATATTGAACAAACAGAACAAATTGAACAAACAATAAAGGATGTTGTGGAATCTCTTAACTCTAGTGTGCATTGCGATCACCGATGTTGATAAAGATTTCCAAAACAGGATAGATTATTTATGCAGATGATTCTCTGAAAAAGGTATTTTATGAAAATATAACCTTTATATTGTATACCATAAATTTTAAGCTTAATCCTGATCAGTAAAAATTGTTATTGGATGTTTGTCATCCATAATACGAATAAATATTTTGAATAGTCATTTAAACGAATTAATCGTCTCGTCTGACACAAAATCAACTTTTTGCCAATGGTGGTTCACCCCAACAAAATGAGCACAACATAAATTAGATTTATTTAGTCTATAACTTCTATAAAAAATAATATTTCCAAAACAGTTATAATCAAGTCTGGACGTGTCATCACTCCAAAAAAAGCTCATCAACCTACCGCTCATCAATTTGGAAATCCCATACAAACATACTCTCTAGTTTGTTTCTCCGTGAACAATTGTAATAGAGAATTAGCGTCACTATTTTTAATACTAACTCTCTTTTTGAATGAATTTGAATTCATATCTCCTCGTACATTCAAGTTTCTTGACTCCCTCAACTTCTGTAGCAAGAAAGTTAAATACATCTACAGCACTTATACCTGATTCTGTCATTGATCTAAACATATCTGCATTGATTTCACGTATCTTTTTGCCAGAACGCGAAAGATGTTTATCACCAAGCTTCACTAAGGTGTGGTGTTTTTATAAATTTTTTAATTGTCCGGTTGTATTGAACATCAACTGCATATCTAATAAATAGTTCCTGTGTCTCTGTGTTGGTGAACTTCAACTCTTTTTTAAACCAGTTTTCTCACATAAAAAGTCTTTCCTCTTAATATTCCTCGAATTCGGCTAAAAATTATTGTGGTCCTTTCGAACAGTAAATCCAATATGATGAACATAAACACAATATAGTTCATATGTTTCTTTTCCATTACATAAAAATGTCTGCAATTGGATCATTACAAAGATCTTCAGGCTTTTCAAACTACACAGAAAATAACAACATAATAACATGCATTAGGCAAAAGAAAAACACAAACTTTACAAAAATAACAGTCTAATAAAACCACAATAAAACCATAATAATACCACAATAACACAACAATAACACCGTTATAACACCACAATAATACCACAAAAATGTTGCAACAACACCACAATAATACCACATTAACATTGCAATAACACTTCAATAACACTACAATAATACCGCAATAATATCATAATAACATTTTATTAACACCAATGAAATGACACTATAGAGCCACCACAATATCACTTGAACAACATCACAATAACACCTTAATAATAGTTGAATAACATCATAATAATATCATAATAATACCGTAATAAGGCCAATCGAATATCATCACAGAACGACCACATTATTTTCTCCACCACAGAACTGCCATAATTTTAACACCACAAAAATACCGCATTAACAATATAATAGCACAACAAAAACACATGAATAACACCACAATAATACTGCGATAATATCATAATAACGCCGTAATAACACAAATCGAATACCACCACATAATTGCCACAATACTACTCAATTAACACTTAAATAACACTACAAAAATATAATAATAATATTATAATATCTCCACAATAACACAACAAAAATGTTTTAATAACCACAATATTATCGCAATAACACTATAATAGCACCACAATAATGCTACAATAACATTACAATGACACCTAAACAACGCCACAATAAATACCGCAATAACATCATATTAGCACTCAAATAACACTAGTTGAATGCTATCATAGTGCCGCCTTAATACCACTCAAATAACTCAATAATAACACATTAATAACACATGAATAACACTACAATAATACTACAATAACAATATATAACACCAATCGAATAACACCACAGAATCACCATAATATCACTCAAATTACACCTCAATAACACAACAAAATACTGCAATAATATCATAATAACACCACAATAACACCGTAATAACATAAATAAAACAGTAATAACACCACAATAAGTTCACATTAAAATCATAATAACATCACAATAACACTAATCGAATACCACCACAATGTCGTTATAAAACCACTCAATAACATCTAATAACACTAAAAAAATATTGCAATAACATCATAATAACAACACAATAATACCGCAATAATACCTCACTAACACCACAATAATACCGCAATAACGTCATAATAACACTTCAATAATATCAGTCGAACACCATCATATAATTGGTTTTTCACATAATTGGAGGCTTTTCTTCACGACGGAGCAATCATACGAAGGGAGAAGTCATTAGGGAAGTGAGGGAAGAAGAGAGAAGTGCAGGGAATTGAAGGAGAAGTGAGATTTTTTTCTTTTCTTTCCTGTATTTACTTGGAATTGAGAGGTGTTAGGAATTGCTGTAAGATTGCAATGAGATCACTTTGGGGTGGAGTTTTCTTCATTTCTCAGGGAAAAATATAAGTTTCTTGTATTTTCATTGTCTTTTATTGAAGTAATTCATAATACTTGACTTTGTTTTAATATAAAATGTTATGTTTTGTGGTTTTTTTCATGAAATATGAGTAGATTCTTTGTTTTCTTTCTTTTGTGATGAAATAGCAGCATGCATGGGGAGTAAATTTAATTTGAATCATGTTAATTTAGTAATTGTGATGGTTTTTCATGTGAACTTCATTTACATTTCAATTTGACCAGTTGTAGTGCTAAAATTCGTTGTGAACACATAAGATCCAAAAGGATTATTACTTCAGTCAACTTGAAAACCACACTAATATATAGGGTGAAGGAAAAGTAATCCGTAGGTTAGTGCAAATAGATAGGGAGATGATTTTAACGGGAATAACTAGGAGGTTTCTAGGGTGACAGACGTAAACAATTCCGAAGTTAACCTAGTTTTTTTATGCGCTTGGAAAATGGTAAAGAAAATGTATGCTCTTATTTGTCACAAATTTTAATTAGGGATTCTAGTTTATTTATACCGACACTAGCCACTAGTTTCATGGGGAGGGAACCTCTAATTAGCTTGAACTTTCTATTTCATTTAGCCTAGTGTATTTAGTTTATTAATAAACTTAGAACAATAAAATAGTTTTGTAGAATTTCCTAGCTCACTAAAACTCAACCTATTTCCTAGCTAAGAATCTTTCAATTCAGTTAAAGCCTTTCTTAAGTCGTTATAATTGATAGTCTTCCTCGTGAGATCGATATTTGAGACTAAAGTAAGTCATATATTACTTGAGCGATGCGTGCACTTGTGTTATTACCTAGCGTGTTGTGATTAATTGTGATAAATCTCTGGTGATAAATTTATAAATTATACTTTAAAGTTATAATATCTAAACCCTAAATCACTAGGTATAACGTTGAGAAAGTATTGGTCAATTTTCCTCTTATTATTTGTACATATTACTTTCCTTATAGTTGAATATTTAGATTAGGAATATATATTATTAGGTTACCTAAAATAGATTGTAAAAATTATTATGTATTATTAGGTTACCTAAAATAGATTGTAAAAATTATTATGTATTATTAGGTTACCTAAAATAGATTGTACATATTATTTTTTAATGGAATGAAAGCAAAGGAAAAAGACATTCAACCAATTTTCTCAAAAGTTGTTATTGTATCAAGGCTACACAACTGAATGCTTTGTTGAATCTGTAGTTTTCTTTTTATTCTTGGAATAGTTGGTTTGTTCTTGGTTTGGTGATCACAGATCTTCATTCCTTGTCCGATCGACACGTTTCCAGCCTGCTCTTCCCTGTCGAATCGATCTCGCCCTTGCCTTCTTCGCTTAATCCATTGAAGCCTCCACCCTATATGTTTGCGCCTCCTTTACAGACCTAGTGCAATCTCGAGTCTCTTTCTCCTTCCCAATCGTAGAAGATCATGCTCTCCTCCACAGTGTCGCTATACCTTCGCCGATCACAAAATAGAAGCTAGAATCGATCCTTTCCCTCTACCGCGCCTCCTAAGCCATGCAATCTTACCTCCCAATCTTCGCACGTTGCTCAATCCTCTCTGCCCTCACGAGCCCGAGAGCTTTCCCCTACCTTTTCTTTCGGTTGTTTACTGCACCAAAATCGCGCTCGAGCTTAGAGGAGCATTAGTGCCGACCTTAAGTGTTTCTTGGACTCACAAACTCCCGGTGTTTAAGCTTTTCCACAGGGGAGTTGTCGCTGATTTCTATAGAATCTCTCTTTATTTTTTTGGTTTTAGGTTGATTAATTTGGATCAACAACTTTCTTAGTAACAATTTCGTCTAGAATGTTTTCTGAGAAAACACATGAAATCTTAGTTATCGATTTACGGGAAAGAATTATGCGGCATGGGAATTTCAGTTCAAGATGTTTTTGAAAGAAAAAGAGCGTTGGGGTCATATTACTGAGTCTTCTCCTGCGCCTACAAAGTCAAAAGATCTTAGTCAATGGGAGGCAAATGATGCTCATATTGTTTCTTGGATTTTGGGATCTATTGCATATGGGGAACAATCTATGATTATTTGCCACAACTAAAAAAAAATATGGGAACTTAAAGTGCGTCTACAATCAAGATAAAACTGCATGACGCTTTCAATTAAAACTTGATATGAGTAATTATAATGAAGGTAATCTCTCAATTGAATAATATTATTTTGATTTTCTTAATTTATGGATCGAATATTCTGGTATTATCTATACTAAGGTGTCAAAGAAAAATTTAACTGGTCTTCATGTTATTCATGAAGTGAGTCTTCGTTAACCTTTTTTGATGAAGCTCAGACCTAAATTTGAAACTACTCAGGTTGGGTTGTTGAATAGAGATACGGTCTCTTGTTTGGATGTATGTTTTAGTAAATTACTGCTTGAAGAACAAAAATTGATGTTACGAACCTCTCTCAACGCAGCTGGTGGATCATTTGAAATAATTAATGTTGCATATGTTGTTCAGACAAAATAGAAGGGAACAAAACAGTGTTACAGCTGCAAATAATTTGGTCATATTGACCGCCATTGTTGTAAGATGTTTTGTAATTGTTGCAAGCAAAACAGACATATTATTAGGGAGTGTCCTACACAGCCTTAAAACCACAAACTATAAGTCCTTCATGATGCGGTATTCGACTCTGACAATCTTGGTTTGACTTCCACATTGTAGTAAGATGTTCTGTAATTGTTGCAAGCAAAACAAACATATTATTAAGGAGTGTCCTACACGGCCTTAAGATCACAGACTACAAGTCCTTCATGTTGCGGTATCCGACTTTAACAATCTTGGTTTGACTTCCACATTTGTTGGCAATAATCAATCTGTTGTCATACCAGATATGGTTCAACAAATGATTCTCTCTGTCTTTTCTGTTCTTGATTTTCAAAGGAAATGTAAGACTATTTCTTCTATTCCTTCTCCTTGGTTTGTTGATTTCGACGCCACAAATCATATAACTGGTACAACTGATTTATTGCATAACCAACGCTCGTATGTTGGTACTCAACGTATTCAGGTTGCTGATGTAAATAATATTTCAATTACGACAGTTGGTGATATTAGTTCCTCCTTCCGATATGTCTCGATTCTCCTAAATTTTCTACTAAATTATATTTTATTGGTCAAATAGTGAATGATAACTGTGATATACACTTTTCTCGTGATGTTTTTATTTTGCAGGATTAGGTGTCGAGGAAAGTGATAACGAATAAGTTTAAAATGAGCAGATTGTTTCCATCATAATTTACCATTCCTCGGACTTTGTCATTAGCTTATTCAGTTGAAAATATGGTCGGTGCCTCCTGGCGTAGACAATTAGGTCATCAAAATAATGTTGTTTTGAATCATTTGTTGCAAAGTGATGTTTTGGGTTCTACATTTAAATGTTTATTAGTTGATTGCTCTTCATGTAAACTCTACAAAAGTAAGACATTTCCTTTTACTATTTTGGACAATCGTGCCAATAGATGTTTTGACATTATTCATAGTGATGTTTGGAGAATTACACCGGTTATTTCACACGCACAATATAAATATTTTGTGACATTTATTGATGATTACAGTTGATTCACATGGATCTATTTCTTGCATTCCAAAGCAAAAGTGTTTACTGTGTTTCAGACTTTTGTGACATATATTGAAACACAGTTCTCCACTTGTATTAATCTTACGGTTCGACAATGGTGGTGAATATGTTTCATGAGTTTCAAGCATTTCTCTATAACAAGGGTATTGTGTCACAATATTCATGTCCTTATACACCTCAATAAGTTGGAGTTGTCGAACGGGGAAATCAACTTCTGTTGGATATGGTGCGCTCATTGTTTTTAGAATATTATGTTCCTTGACAGATATAATATGTCACTTGTTGGATAAAATCCATTCAAAAGGAACTTCAGGTATTTCATGTCTTGCAAGTGTTAAACCCATTGGTTGTAAATGAGTTTATTCTATTAAGCTCTGATTTGATGGTTCCCTTGACAAATATAATGCTAAATTGGTAGCTCTTAGCAATCGACGGGAATATGGGATTGATTATGAAGAGACCTTTGCACCTGTGACCAAGATGAAAACTATCCTGCTTGTTTTATCTATTGCGACATCTAAAGGCTAGTCCACAACAAATGGACGTTAGGAATGCATTTTTGCATGGGGACCTCAAGGAAGATATTTATATGACTTCTCCATGCTTGTTTTCTTCACCATCACATGATGTTTGTAAGCTCAAACAATATCTATACTGTTTGAAACAGACTCTATTGATCTGGTTTGAAAAGTTTCGCAATACTTTTATTAGCTTCTCTTTTATTCAAAATTAGTATGATTCTTCATTATTTCTTTTCAAGTTTAAAAAGGGAATTGTGTTGTTATTAGTCTATGTTGATGATATTGTCATCATAGAATATGATACTCAATTGATGTCTCAGTTGCAGAAGCCTCTTCAGGGTTCTTTTCATATGAAGGATTTAAGAATTTTAACTTATTTATTAGGTCTTAAGGTTCACTCTTCTCCCACTGGTATTTTTTTTCATCATCATAATTATACTAAGTTACTTATTGCTTTGGTTAGTCTCCAAAAAGGTAGTTTTGTTGATACTCCTTTGGAAGAGAATGTTAAATAACAATGGAATGATGGTGATTTCCTATCTGATCCATCTTTGTATCGACAGCTTGTTGGGAGTCTCAGTTATCTGACAATTAAACGTAATGATATTTCATTTTTTGTGCAACATTTAATCACTTTATGTGAGCACCTACACATCTTCATTTAGCTGTAGTTCAAAGTATTGTTAGGTATTTGAAAGGCACGTCTCATCGTGGTTTGTTTTTTCTGTGGTATTTGCTTTACAACCTATAGTGATGCTGATTACGCTGCTTGTTCTGATGCACGTCGATCTATTACTGTTGGGTGTATGCTTCTCGACAACTCTTTAATTTCTTAGAAGAGTAAGAAACAAAATTGAATATCCAATTCTTCTTTAAAGTCTAAATATCATGCTATGTCCTATGCTCGTTCTGATATAATTTGGCTTCGGGGTTTGTTGGTCGAGTTTGGTTTTCCTCAACTTGATTCTACTTCTTTTTATGCAGATAATACTAGTGCTATCCAGATTACTGCTAATCCTGTCTTTCGTGAGCGAACGAAACACATTGAAGTGGACTATAATTCTATTCGAGATGCTTATGATAATGGTGTTATTTCTCTTCCTAATATCCCTTCTGATCTTCAAACGGTTGATATATTTATCAAGGCTCGTTCTCGACAGCGTCATCAGTTTCTTATTGGCAAATTGATGCTTCTTGATCAATAAACATCAATTTGAGTGGGGATATCAATCAATAATGACAGAAATTAGATAGAATTAAGAGTTACCTTCTTTAAATCGCTCTTGATTTTCCCTTCTTATTAATTGTACATATTTTTTCTTTGTAGCTGAATATTTAGATTATGAATATGTATTATTAGGTTATCTAAAATAAATTATATAAATTATTACATAGATTGTACGTATTATTATTTAATGGAATGATAGCAAAGGAAAAAAGGCATTCAACCAGTGTTCTCAAAAGTTGTTGAATAATACCGCAATAACACCATAAATTAAAGTTGACATTTCAAACGCAGCTAAACTCACCTTATTTTCAAAGTTCTCATCATATTTTTAGATTCCATCACCTCCATTTCAAACATCTCACCATTTTTTCTGGTTTCACCACCTCCATTTCAAACTTCTCATCATTTTTTTCAAATCTATCATCAATTTTTCTCGTCCGACAAGAGAGAGGGATTGAGAAAATTGCTCTGTGAAACCCTGGCTTTAGAAGAATATGCAGATTGATTCGGCGCGAATGGTTTGTTTTCAAAGTAATAAGCTGGATTGGTTGTGTTCTGCATTAAAATATAGAGGTTTTCATTTTTAATTCATTGGGTCCGCCACTTACACTTGGTGAAGTCTCATTGGAGTCCTTTGGATGCAATATTTTCTCCTTCTAAAGAGGTTAATTTTTAGTTGGTTTTAGCTAGCAGATGACTTCATCCTATTTTGAGTTGCCTCCTATGGTTCACAATTTATACACTTGGTCATTGGTCAACACCTGGGTTTGGACCATAATTGTAATAATAGCTCCATTGCACTTAGACTAGTTAAGTAGCGTGTGGTATTCCCTTGAGATTTTTGGTTTTGATCATGTAGATACACTAGATATACTATTTCCCCTTTGTGAGTTTTGATCAAATTTAAAATTTTCATTGGCAAGTCGTTGTAGAAAAAAAAATAAGAGTAGCTGCCTGAGCAAGGAACATCTAGTTATTGCATTGAATTATATATATTTTTCAATAAAATGGGCTAGATTTAAATGGAATTCCATTGAAGCATGATTTTACATTTTTTATGCTCATCATTGAGAAAAGGAGAAAAGAACTATAGTGTATTTTTTGGGGAGTTTAAGAGTATTTTATTACATGATCACTCCTGCAACCATCACTTTGGAAAATTTGTTTTAAGTGATTGTCTTTTATGTTTGAGAGTTTGGTTTTAAAAATAAACTCCTTTTCCTATATTTTGATAATCGAACCCCTCATTAGGGTTGATGATCCCTCAAAGCAGTCGTAGGATACCCATATTTAACATTCCTTTTTCTTTAAGTGATGTATAGGATAAGCATGAAGTTGGCATATAGATTGAGCAGAGACACTCTTTAGTTTTACCTGAAATTACTATGCTAAGAGTCGCTGACTTTGCCACGTACTTGTAGAGTTACATGCTTGTTAGTGAAACAACCTGAAAGCTTGACACTTTTGTTAAACTCACACTTTAAAGCGTGTAGTGAAGCAAAGCAATACATTGAACTTGCACTTCGCCTGCCTGTGAACCACAAAGCCTAAAATAAAGAGCGTGTATTACACTGCGTCCTTATGTAAATTCTGAATCACAAACCTAACAAGGCTCATAAGCTTGGTTTCTTTTGTGAGAGCAAATCCATGTTTTCCCCGGGCAATGGATTGAATGTTTTCTCTTATTTGATATGACTCGTTATTAATATTTTGAAATAATTCAAGATTTCTGGGACCGTATGGCTTTGCATAAGTTTCATTTAGACACCAAACTCTGTAGTCAACTCTCTTTGTATTACTTTTGTAGTATATATTGATTACTTTTGAAATATTCTTACAGAAGTAGTGCTTGTGATTTAACTAGTTCTTTGGGGTATAATGCATAAATATTGGTTCTTCAGCATTATGCTATTCTATCAGAAGTAATCTTGTGTCCTTGGTTTGTGTTTCATATTGGCAAGGCTTCTAATTTCCTAGCTTCACAAGTGTAATTTCCATCTGATTCATTTTTTAATCAGAAAAGAAAGTTTAAGATCCATTCAAATATTTTGGATTTGGAAGAAAAGAAGCAGAAAGTTATTGAAGGGGGTGCATCAGCTGATGCAGTAAGAGTTTGTACAATTTGCAATGTAGTTTGCAACAGTGCTAAAGTCTTTGCATCTCACCTTTCTGGAGAAAAACATGCTCTTAAGGTAATCTTCAAGCTTCTTATTACTTTAAGTGTATGTTTTTTTGGTGGGAAATTTACATACGTTGTATACAATTGTTATGTATTTACATCTCTCCTCAACTTTCATATTTTCATACACAGCATTTGGTGGTTTAAACCTATGCATGAAAAGGTGCACTTCAACTTTAAAAAGTGGCAAGTGTTATTTTTGGTGTGATATTAAAGATTGAGTGCTATGTGTGTAAATATGAAAGTTTAGATGTGAGAAAGTTTAGAAAAGTTTAGATGTGAGATATGTAAATACATAAGAATTGTGTGCCATGTATGTAAATGGCCCTTATTTTTTAGAATATATTCTTAACTATGATCCATTATTTATAAAATGATTTACTGTTATTTCTCAACAGCTTTTAGGTGCCTGATAAAATCCAAGGGGTTTTTACATAATAACCGCCCAAAATATTGAATATAACATTTTAATCACCTAAATTTTAAATATAGCATTTTAACCACCCAAAACTTCAAATATAGCATTTTAGCCATCCAAAACTTTCACTCAAAGGCCTTCACTAGTGGGTAAAAGCCATGGTAATAAAAAAATTTGTAAAATTATATTTACATTTTGGGCGGTTCAAATGTTATATCCGATATTTGGGTGGTTGGTTGGTATGTAAAATCCCCAAAAAATTTAAATGAAATCTGTTGATTCCTTTTCTTTATTTTTAAGTTTAATTTACTGCCATAGTTAATGTAGATTTGCCACATAATGCTTTTTGCACAATGCATGATAATATCTCTCTAAATTCACACTTGTGTTTGATTAAGTGTGCTTTCACCGATTTTTTAATTTCATAAACATATCTGTTTAAATTTTCGTTTTCATAATTTTTCTTATTGAAAATCTACAACCTCACTTATATAATGAATTAATATGTTCATATACATTGTTCTCCAGCATGCAATATGCACATGAGCCATACTTCTTATATTATTCAGACTTATCTTTATTATAATTTGTGTCATTATAAACATTCTTCATTTGTTTGGTTTACTCCAACAGGCCCTCGGAACAAATTATCGGACCATGGCACCAAAAGTTATGGCCCATGTAAAAAAAATGAGCTACGCCAAAAAGTCAGCAGCCCTCAGACCCTTCAACATAGCTACTAGTTTTACCAAGGCTGCCAAACCAGTTCAAACCTTTACATGTGAAGTCTGTAAGATAGACTGCAACAGCCAAGAAACCCTAAACACTCACAAAATGGGTAAAAAACACAAGGCAAAACTGCAAAAATTGCAGGAAAAAATTACCCCAAAGCCATCTGTAGCTTCTTCCGGCCATAATGAAACTGCAAAACCGGAATCCGTGAAGAAAAAACCTTCAGGTAAAGAGGGTGTGCAGGTCAAGAAGGAAAAGGTTGTTCAAGGAGGAGCTGCTGAAGAAGCCATAATGATTTGCAGTCTTTGTGACATTGTTTGCAACAGTAAATCCGTATACGAGTCGCATATTACCGGGAGGAAACATCTTTCCATGATTAAGAAGCAGGAGACTCGAGTTTGAACCAGTTCGCTTGTTACCGAAAGCTCACCTCGCCTCAGCTTTCGTAAAATGATTGTTAGAATGCTCTGATAGAATTCAACTCACCACATACATTCACAAATTTAGTGTTCTGAAGCGTTTTATACTCATTTTTCCTATTTTTCTTGGAGTTTGATATGATCAGTTTATGGTTTTTTATCTTTCTAAAGTGGGTTTTCATAATTTAGTGAACTTTGTTGGGGATCTCTGGCGGCTGAACTATATATTTGTGGGAGGTGGGTTGGTACTAATGGTTACTACTTACTAATGCTTTTTTCCCCTTTTTTTTTGTAGGATTATTTTTCATTATGTTTACATCTGGGTTTGATTTGTATCAGAAAGAAAATATTTATGTATTGTTGCTGGTTTAAATAATAGTATTTTGGGGAATTTACATACATATTATCCAATTCTTATGTGTTAGATATCTAACCCTTACATTTCAATATTTAACATGTCACAAATATAATGAAATCTATATCTTTTTTTTTCATATATTTTGATATGATTGTGAATACTTAGATGTCAGATATATAATTGTACATCAGAATTGTTTTATATTTATGTAAATCCCCTAGTTTTTTAATCTGTACATGTTGATTGATAGACAGTGTCCTTGGCCAAGCCCACTTAAAATAAGCAGCTCTTGATTATATTATGTTTATATTACACTAATAAAAAAAAATGAATCAAACACCTTTAAAATTAATCCTTATATTCTAAACATATTATATAAACAACCAAAGGTATAAATAAATTAAAAGTCCATAAAATAAAATAAAAAAAAATCATTGACTAAACATCTAAACCCACAAAATCAACTTTTAACTAAAAAAATTAAGACTTACTCTCATCATTTTGAAAAAATGTTAGGCATCATTCTGATGTCTGCACGACTACATGAATCACACCATATTTTTGTGAACTGCAATATAATGTGATCCACACCATTCTCCAAACATAAGATATATAAAATTTTCTCATCTTTTTTTCATTAAAATGTCCTCAATAAACAAAATTTTTCAAAAAAAAAAAAAAAAATGTCCTCAATACACCATTCTCCAAACATAAGATCGCCGGAGCTATCACGCACCCCATGGCCGTGCCGATTGCTTGACTGATAAACATGGATCGAGGAGAAGCTAGAGTTAGATACCCTGTTTTGAAATCCTGCATTAGATCCGAAGCTGTGGAGACAACACTCATCATGATTCCGCAGGCCGCGAGACCGGCGAGAACTCCGCCGTATTCTTCTCCTACCCATACGCCGAAGATGAAAATTGAGATTTTTCTGTAGCTGGAGGCGAGGGACCAGTCTGTTAAACCGCAGCCATAGGCGTTGCAGAAGGCTAGGAGAGGGGCGATGAGATAAGCGACGAGAATGTGGTGTTGTTTGAGTTGGGGGAATATGAATGGGACCGTGAAGATTGAGAAGATGGCGAGGAGAATGTAGCCGCCGGAAAGAATGGAGTTTGGGATATCGTCTTTGAGGAAGACGGTGGTGCGGCGGCGGTCGTCGAAGGTCATGGCGGTGGATTCGTAGAGGGGTTGGTCGGAAAAGGGGGGGATTTGATCTTTGGGATTGTGCAGTTTGGTGTAGATATCGTTGGAGCAGCGGAAGAGGAAGGAGATGAAGTGGAAGAGACCGTCACCGAGAATCATGGCGATGGAGATGAAGATTTTGTAGCCGTTGAGACCAAGGAGGCTGCTTTCTTCGAGATTGGAGTCGTACCATTGTCCTCTCTTGTTGGAGATGTAAGGCCAGAGGATACCCCATGAGATGATGGAGCCGAGGAGGAGGGAGAAGTTGATAAGGTAGGGGCAGAGCATTCCAACGCCGATGTAGGTGGCAGAGAAGTCGAAGTAGAATCTGTGAAGTATATTAGTTATTAAAAATCTAATTTTTATTCAATTGTTGAAGGAAAGATTCAGGCTTTGAATCACGGCGCACCTGTTCCTGTAGGCTTGGAGGCCAAATGTGGGAAAGCTGTTGAAACCGCAGTTGCTGCCGCCGCTGTAGAACCACTGAAAGAAAGACCAGAGGAAACTTCCGGCGAGAGATTTAAAGAGAACAGAAACCTGTTTTCCGGCGAGCTTAGCTCCCTGAGGTGTGTGGAAGCTGTTGATGAGGTGGGCTGTGGCTGTACCGCTTGGGTAGGTCAGCTTGTACCCAATAATCATTACCTGAAAATGAATTGATTAACCATGGAAGAATGATGTGTGGAAGATTGTAGATTTTTTTGGCAGAATTTTTTGAGATGAGAAGAAGTTTCAGAGTCTGAACCTTGCGAAGAGGGACGGCTGAGAATAAACCGACGAAGCTGACGGTGAAGAAGAAGACGGTCATCCAGCCCAAGTGGGGATCTTTGGTGTTGATGTCGTCGTTTGCTTCGATGAAGCCTGCTGAAACTTGTTTGCTCATGCCCAATATGTAGCTTCCAAAACCACCTGAACTAAATGTAACTCAGGTTGAGAAATTTCTTATAACTTCATTTTTTTTAAAATTACATGAATGAATTTTTATTGTCATAACTAAACTGAATAGCTAAAAATGATATGTTTAAAGTTGATTGTTGCATGTTAACAATATTTACAGCACTAAAAATGACTTTAATATTGTTGTAGTGTCAAGTGTGTGAATTGAAGATCCAACATACATGTAGATGAACATAGAATGAGAAATATATAAATTTTAATGTCGAAGTTTTGAAAAGGAAAAAGTTGAATCTATAGCTTAATTGAAAGAATTCTATTAGTATTTATTTTTTATAATGATTCAACCTTTCATGATAAGAGAATTTGGTATTACAACGTAAAGACTTCAACAATGAAGGATGTCTCTTGTGGTGGTGGTGGTTGAAGTTGCAGGTGTGAATGGCGATGTTAATGGTTATTGAATATTGATTGATGACGATCGTATGTTTTGCATTAAGCATCATTAAGTGTGAATCGACGATGAGTGACATGGATAGGTGACATGGGATGTTAAATGGTGTTGGATGGAGATAAATGATGGGATTTTGGGTTTTGAAGTCCAGCAACGAGCAACGAGCATGAGGTGTTTGTCTGTGTTAAGCATTTGATGACTTTGACATCAATGTTGATTGATAGCTAATGCCGAATGGTGGAAGATGGCATATATCAAAATATAAATATCACTTATGTGATGCCTTTCAATTAATGGATGGCTCAATCATTCAATTCCTTCATTAGTTTGACATAGCATGATCACTCTTTTGTTGTGTGAAAAGATTGTTCAATATTGCATCATATTTGTGGATAGAGATGGTGATAGCAGAGCCCAAGAAAGGAACTAATATGATCTACAGTCTATTTGGAGCTAACTATGCTTAAATGTCATCATTTTTTATATTATTGTAATTTTCATGGCATGCAAGAAAAAAATTTAATTCATACATTTCAAAAAGTCCTTTTTTTTTTTTTTTAATTTGCAAAATTCATAGATCTTAATATCACACCCTTCAATTAGGCCCCCATGAACACTTAGAATAAACCATCTCTTAAGGAACCCTAAACCACTTGTTGCATTCAAACCTAATCTTACCTCAAAAAAATTCCAAAAAAGAAAAAGAAAAATGCAATCTTTCTCATTCTAATCATCTTATACCAGTTGATCCAACATGAAAAATCCAGCAAAAAAAAAAAAAGTCTAAATTACCGCTGAAAGCAATGCCGGAGCAAGCCACAACACAAGTCTGAATAACAGTATTCTCCTGCCGAGTAAACGGCCTCTTCAGAAACCCACACGTCTCCGCAACCTTAGTCCACGTCTTCACAAAAAAGAAACCCAAGAGGCCGGCAGAGACGTTGAGCGAAGGGATTATCCCTGTCGTCAGATTCAGCTTCATCACAATCAAGCAGAGGAAGATTCCCAGCAGAAAGCTGAAGAAAAACGCTCGAAATGTGAGATGTTCTGCCCACGGGGGAACGTCCTCCCTGCAATCCAAGAGCTGCTCCACCGACATCTCGTCGGAGCTCCGGCGGGGAGTGTCGCCTTCTTCGACGCCGGTGACGAGCATGGCTGGCGGGTGAGGGGGAAGGGGGAATGGAGACCCGGGGGGGGGGCGGTTTTG
>NW_018164739.1:3633037-3634808 GCF_001263595.1 Phalaenopsis equestris | reverse complement strand
GGGGGGGGGTGGTGGAACCCCGGGGGGGGGGAAGTTTTGGTGGCTCTGCTATGTATAGGGTTTTGAGGGAGGGAGAGGGAGGGAGGGAGGGAGGGAGGGGGGGAGAATTCCTGGTTGTGTGGAAGGTAAGTTAAGTAGCCGTTAGGGTTGATTTTTAAATAGTATGGGATAAAATTTACTAGTTTTTTAAGTACATACCAAACAATTTATAAATTACATGATAATAGCTTGTTCTTATAATTTTTTTTTTAGGAAAATTTATCCCATAAAAAAAACAAAATAAATTACAGGAATTGTGACAAATAATTCTACCACACACCCTACAATTCACGCAAAAAAATAAAAATAAAAAATAAAAAAAAACTACGAACCGTTTGTCGCTAGATACAACTCACTCAAAAAACCTAAAAATCACTATCGTGGATATTGGGAATATCTAAACAGTCTCCTCTAATAAGAAGAGAGAGTTCACGTGGAATCTTGACTGAAAAAATGAAATCTTGCTTCTCCAATCCTATTTTGGCAGCCCAATTGGCGTATTGATTTCCTTCTCGATGAGTAAATAATCAGTGAACCTGCACAATCCTAAGAAAAACAAATATTTTTTTTTAAAATTTGAATAATAAAAACCCAATGATACTCTTTCTTCCTGGTACAATAATTCCAAAATTCCAAAGAGTCCATCTCAATCTCAATCTTTCTCCAATCACAACTAACAACTATAATAACAGCTTCCGCTTCAGCACGAATAGGCGAAGCCGCCTCAACAGAACCTGAGAACCAAAATAAACATTTTTCTACAAAACTACGACACACCCCATCAATATTAGTAAATTAAATTAATTTTTGCTAGGTGTGTTTTGTAAGAAATTTGACACAATTTGATGTGCTATTATCTGCTTGAGTTTTGTGCTTTTTTTATTTGCATTATGTGTTCTTGAATTGCATTTAAAATGGTTTAATGTGAGAATGTTGCTTATGAATTTTAATGGAGAGAAATGTATTGCATGAATACTATTTGCATGTTACTTGAATATCAACCTCTATAAATATATAGGAATATTTACATACATACCGCCCAATTTTTACGTATTTATCTGACGCATAAACTTCAATTTTTGCATACATGACACCTTGCTTGTGCATGAAATGGTATATCTCACTTATTAGAAGTTATAAATGGTAGCATTTCTTATGTGATATGAGAGATTTGGGTGATATATTAATATAAAAATTAAAATTTATTTGTTAGAAATGTAAATACATAAGAATTGAGTGGTATGCATGTAAATGTCCCTAAGATAGATTGTTATTATTATGACATTTTTACATATAACAACTATCCAAAATTTTTAATATAACCAAAGTTAAAATTTTATATTTCAACCGCCCAAAGCTTTAAATATAATGGATTGAATCACCCACGTTTCAAAAGGGAACAAAGATTTTGGGGTTTGAAATGTAAATTTTAAATTTAAGTGGCCAGAATGAAAATATAAATTTTATATTTAAAATTTTGAATGCTTGAAATGTAAAAATCCTATTATTTATATTTAATAAGAGACAAAAGGTTTAATATTTATATTTCTTCTTATTGAAGCTTTCTAAGTGGCTTCCTCCATCATAAAGCAAAGAATGATGAGCTCTCAGAAAGGAAAAAATATTTACTCAGGAGTACGATGCATCAGTACTCCAATGAGGGGGTGCCACGTAGGCAATGGTCCCACCGTTGTGCTTACGTGGCACCCCCTCATTGGAGTACTGATGCATC
>NW_018164739.1:3630860-3632932 GCF_001263595.1 Phalaenopsis equestris | reverse complement strand
TATATATATATATTTATATATATATATTTATGTGTGTGTGTTTGTGCCGCAAGCCGTGACCTGTTGATTGGCGGAATTCACTGTAAGTCCTCTTAGATCACAGGTTTGATCTCCAGTGTCGTTGGATTCTCGAATATTTAGACGCATGTTGCGGGCTCTCATCATGAGGCATAGTGCATGGGAACTTGTTATTTGGGCATCTGCCAAATACCAATTTTCTTATATATATATATATATATATATATATATATGTAAAAATTGAAGTTTAGCGGTTACGGTTAGATATGTAAATACATGAGAATTGAGGGGTATTATGTAAATTTCCTATTTAATAAATGCTGCAACATAATAACAGTGTTCAATTAGGTTGTCTTTATTGTTGCTTTTCTAATGAAAGAATGGGAGGTTGGATTGTCAGTAGATGTGTGTGTGTGTGTGTGTGGCAGTGCTTCTTTGGTGATTAATTTTGACTCTCTCTCTCTCTCTCTTTTTATCTTCCCCATAAAGTAGAGAAGCATATTGTATAGCAAAGATTAGTGGAGTGGTAGTAATGTCTTACATATGTGAGGGCTGTGAATGTTTTGCTTTGCTCATCTTTTTCATCTTTTTTTAGTTTAAAAAGTAGGTGGAATGTTGAATCATTCATTTCTTTTTTTTTCTCTCTCAAGATAAGAAGTGAGTACTATTCTTTTCAATGGGGGTCATCCATAGCATAAATGACTTGATCTGCCCCTAAAATTCTTTTTTATTTTATTGCTTGGGATCAAATATGTGAAACCCCCTGGTATAATGAAACTGAACTCAGAAACATTGAGGCGTCTTATATTGACGTTTAGATTTTGTTTTTCAAAACTTCAAAATCAAACTTTTTGGTATAGGAGCGCTTCTAGGATGGGTAACCTTCTGAGAAGTTATTCTGATGGAACAATCATGAGGCCACAAGGTCAGAGAAAATAATATCTTGATTGGTGGGAGTTATGATTATCACAAAACACTTGTGAATACACACACGCGCGCGTGGAGAATTAGAATTATATTGAGAAAAATTTTAAGTGTATGCAAGATAGGGTCTTAAAAGGTATCATATTTGGTGTTTTGATGATCTGACGATGTCATAATCATTTGTTATGCTTAGTTTGTATAGGGCTAAGAAAAATGTTCATTTATTTATGTAAACTCTTAAAAGGTTCCGTGAACAAAATAAAAATTTTGCATGTATTGCAAAAACATTTGCATCAATTGCATAGTTATAAATTTTATAATTAATTTAGATATAATTCAATAAGATTTGATTAATTTTTTTGAAGTCTTACAAGGGATGTGTTGAATCCAAATCAAACTGATATATCGTGTGGGCCGAGGGAAGAAGAGTGAGTGAGGAAGAGAAAAAGAGGAAGACTTTCATGCCAAGCTCTCTTACCCCTCTTATTCCACATAACTATTTATAGCAAGTGAGGGGAGAGTCTCCATACATCATAAAACTTTTCTATTAAGATAAGAGGGGTGAAAAATATATAAAAATTTGCATATTTAACCCTGTTTTAAAGAGAAGGGCAGATGGCATCATAGCCTTTTTATCATTAACCGTCAAATTTCTTGAGATCCATGCAGATCATTTTTTAATATACACGATGAAATAAATTTATGAACATACTCATTTATTATTTAATGACCGATTTGTTAAGATCTCAACAAAATGCTCATTTATTTATGCTAACTTATAAAAAGTTTTGTTAACAAAATAAAAATTCGCATGCATTGACAAAGCATATGCATCAAATTCATATAAAGTTATCATTTGATGTTTCATAAGAAAAATGATATAATATTCTAATCTTTGATATTTATATTTAAACACTGTTAAAATTTATGCATGAAATATAATGCTCTAATCTTTGATAGTTTTAAAAAGTTGGTACTAATAATATTTTTTTTATGTAATATAAAAAATGTGAGTGGCATGTAATTGAATATGAAAGCCTAAGGGTTATATATGTATATATATAAGAATTGTGTGTTATGTAACTAAATGCCCGACAAAATATGATACTATATAGTTTTATATATATATA